>NC_067489.1:0-7500 GCF_947179515.1 Apodemus sylvaticus | reverse complement strand
AGGGTTAGGGTTAGGGTTAGGGTTAGGGTTAGGGTTAGGGTTAGGGTTAGGGTTAGGGTTAGGGTTAGGGTTAGGGTTAGGGTTAGGGTTAGGGTTAGGGTTAGGGTTAGGGTTAGGGTTAGGGTTAGGGTTAGGGTTAGGGTTAGGGTTAGGGTTAGGGTTAGGGTTAGGGTTAGGGTTAGGGTTAGGGTTAGGGTTAGGGTTAGGGTTAGGGTTAGGGTTAGGGTTAGGGTTAGGGTTAGGGTTAGGGTTAGGGTTAGGGTTAGGGTTAGGGTTAGGGTTAGGGTTAGGGTTAGGGTTAGGGTTAGGGTTAGGGTTAGGGTTAGGGTTAGGGTTAGGGTTAGGGTTAGGGTTAGGGTTAGGGTTAGGGTTAGGGTTAGGGTTAGGGTTAGGGTTAGGGTTAGGGTTAGGGTTAGGGTTAGGGTTAGGGTTAGGGTTAGGGTTAGGGTTAGGGTTAGGGTTAGGGTTAGGGTTAGGGTTAGGGTTAGGGTTAGGGTTAGGGTTAGGGTTAGGGTTAGGGTTAGGGTTAGGGTTAGGGTTAGGGTTAGGGTTAGGGTTAGGGTTAGGGTTAGGGTTAGGGTTAGGGTTAGGGTTAGGGTTAGGGTTAGGGTTAGGGTTAGGGTTAGGGTTAGGGTTAGGGTTAGGGTTAGGGTTAGGGTTAGGGTTAGGGTTAGGGTTAGGGTTAGGGTTAGGGTTAGGGTTAGGGTTAGGGTTAGGGTTAGGGTTAGGGTTAGGGTTAGGGTTAGGGTTAGGGTTAGGGTTAGGGTTAGGGTTAGGGTTAGGGTTAGGGTTAGGGTTAGGGTTAGGGTTAGGGTTAGGGTTAGGGTTAGGGTTAGGGTTAGGGTTAGGGTTAGGGTTAGGGTTAGGGTTAGGGTTAGGGTTAGGGTTAGGGTTAGGGTTAGGGTTAGGGTTAGGGTTAGGGTTAGGGTTAGGGTTAGGGTTAGGGTTAGGGTTAGGGTTAGGGTTAGGGTTAGGGTTAGGGTTAGGGTTAGGGTTAGGGTTAGGGTTAGGGTTAGGGTTAGGGTTAGGGTTAGGGTTAGGGTTAGGGTTAGGGTTAGGGTTAGGGTTAGGGTTAGGGTTAGGGTTAGGGTTAGGGTTAGGGTTAGGGTTAGGGTTAGGGTTAGGGTTAGGGTTAGGGTTAGGGTTAGGGTTAGGGTTAGGGTTAGGGTTAGGGTTAGGGTTAGGGTTAGGGTTAGGGTTAGGGTTAGGGTTAGGGTTAGGGTTAGGGTTAGGGTTAGGGTTAGGGTTAGGGTTAGGGTTAGGGTTAGGGTTAGGGTTAGGGTTAGGGTTAGGGTTAGGGTTAGGGTTAGGGTTAGGGTTAGGGTTAGGGTTAGGGTTAGGGTTAGGGTTAGGGTTAGGGTTAGGGTTAGGGTTAGGGTTAGGGTTAGGGTTAGGGTTAGGGTTAGGGTTAGGGTTAGGGTTAGGGTTAGGGTTAGGGTTAGGGTTAGGGTTAGGGTTAGGGTTAGGGTTAGGGTTAGGGTTAGGGTTAGGGTTAGGGTTAGGGTTAGGGTTAGGGTTAGGGTTAGGGTTAGGGTTAGGGTTAGGGTTAGGGTTAGGGTTAGGGTTAGGGTTAGGGTTAGGGTTAGGGTTAGGGTTAGGGTTAGGGTTAGGGTTAGGGTTAGGGTTAGGGTTAGGGTTAGGGTTAGGGTTAGGGTTAGGGTTAGGGTTAGGGTTAGGGTTAGGGTTAGGGTTAGGGTTAGGGTTAGGGTTAGGGTTAGGGTTAGGGTTAGGGTTAGGGTTAGGGTTAGGGTTAGGGTTAGGGTTAGGGTTAGGGTTAGGGTTAGGGTTAGGGTTAGGGTTAGGGTTAGGGTTAGGGTTAGGGTTAGGGTTAGGGTTAGGGTTAGGGTTAGGGTTAGGGTTAGGGTTAGGGTTAGGGTTAGGGTTAGGGTTAGGGTTAGGGTTAGGGTTAGGGTTAGGGTTAGGGTTAGGGTTAGGGTTAGGGTTAGGGTTAGGGTTAGGGTTAGGGTTAGGGTTAGGGTTAGGGTTAGGGTTAGGGTTAGGGTTAGGGTTAGGGTTAGGGTTAGGGTTAGGGTTAGGGTTAGGGTTAGGGTTAGGGTTAGGGTTAGGGTTAGGGTTAGGGTTAGGGTTAGGGTTAGGGTTAGGGTTAGGGTTAGGGTTAGGGTTAGGGTTAGGGTTAGGGTTAGGGTTAGGGTTAGGGTTAGGGTTAGGGTTAGGGTTAGGGTTAGGGTTAGGGTTAGGGTTAGGGTTAGGGTTAGGGTTAGGGTTAGGGTTAGGGTTAGGGTTAGGGTTAGGGTTAGGGTTAGGGTTAGGGTTAGGGTTAGGGTTAGGGTTAGGGTTAGGGTTAGGGTTAGGGTTAGGGTTAGGGTTAGGGTTAGGGTTAGGGTTAGGGTTAGGGTTAGGGTTAGGGTTAGGGTTAGGGTTAGGGTTAGGGTTAGGGTTAGGGTTAGGGTTAGGGTTAGGGTTAGGGTTAGGGTTAGGGTTAGGGTTAGGGTTAGGGTTAGGGTTAGGGTTAGGGTTAGGGTTAGGGTTAGGGTTAGGGTTAGGGTTAGGGTTAGGGTTAGGGTTAGGGTTAGGGTTAGGGTTAGGGTTAGGGTTAGGGTTAGGGTTAGGGTTAGGGTTAGGGTTAGGGTTAGGGTTAGGGTTAGGGTTAGGGTTAGGGTTAGGGTTAGGGTTAGGGTTAGGGTTAGGGTTAGGGTTAGGGTTAGGGTTAGGGTTAGGGTTAGGGTTAGGGTTAGGGTTAGGGTTAGGGTTAGGGTTAGGGTTAGGGTTAGGGTTAGGGTTAGGGTTAGGGTTAGGGTTAGGGTTAGGGTTAGGGTTAGGGTTAGGGTTAGGGTTAGGGTTAGGGTTAGGGTTAGGGTTAGGGTTAGGGTTAGGGTTAGGGTTAGGGTTAGGGTTAGGGTTAGGGTTAGGGTTAGGGTTAGGGTTAGGGTTAGGGTTAGGGTTAGGGTTAGGGTTAGGGTTAGGGTTAGGGTTAGGGTTAGGGTTAGGGTTAGGGTTAGGGTTAGGGTTAGGGTTAGGGTTAGGGTTAGGGTTAGGGTTAGGGTTAGGGTTAGGGTTAGGGTTAGGGTTAGGGTTAGGGTTAGGGTTAGGGTTAGGGTTAGGGTTAGGGTTAGGGTTAGGGTTAGGGTTAGGGTTAGGGTTAGGGTTAGGGTTAGGGTTAGGGTTAGGGTTAGGGTTAGGGTTAGGGTTAGGGTTAGGGTTAGGGTTAGGGTTAGGGTTAGGGTTAGGGTTAGGGTTAGGGTTAGGGTTAGGGTTAGGGTTAGGGTTAGGGTTAGGGTTAGGGTTAGGGTTAGGGTTAGGGTTAGGGTTAGGGTTAGGGTTAGGGTTAGGGTTAGGGTTAGGGTTAGGGTTAGGGTTAGGGTTAGGGTTAGGGTTAGGGTTAGGGTTAGGGTTAGGGTTAGGGTTAGGGTTAGGGTTAGGGTTAGGGTTAGGGTTAGGGTTAGGGTTAGGGTTAGGGTTAGGGTTAGGGTTAGGGTTAGGGTTAGGGTTAGGGTTAGGGTTAGGGTTAGGGTTAGGGTTAGGGTTAGGGTTAGGGTTAGGGTTAGGGTTAGGGTTAGGGTTAGGGTTAGGGTTAGGGTTAGGGTTAGGGTTAGGGTTAGGGTTAGGGTTAGGGTTAGGGTTAGGGTTAGGGTTAGGGTTAGGGTTAGGGTTAGGGTTAGGGTTAGGGTTAGGGTTAGGGTTAGGGTTAGGGTTAGGGTTAGGGTTAGGGTTAGGGTTAGGGTTAGGGTTAGGGTTAGGGTTAGGGTTAGGGTTAGGGTTAGGGTTAGGGTTAGGGTTAGGGTTAGGGTTAGGGTTAGGGTTAGGGTTAGGGTTAGGGTTAGGGTTAGGGTTAGGGTTAGGGTTAGGGTTAGGGTTAGGGTTAGGGTTAGGGTTAGGGTTAGGGTTAGGGTTAGGGTTAGGGTTAGGGTTAGGGTTAGGGTTAGGGTTAGGGTTAGGGTTAGGGTTAGGGTTAGGGTTAGGGTTAGGGTTAGGGTTAGGGTTAGGGTTAGGGTTAGGGTTAGGGTTAGGGTTAGGGTTAGGGTTAGGGTTAGGGTTAGGGTTAGGGTTAGGGTTAGGGTTAGGGTTAGGGTTAGGGTTAGGGTTAGGGTTAGGGTTAGGGTTAGGGTTAGGGTTAGGGTTAGGGTTAGGGTTAGGGTTAGGGTTAGGGTTAGGGTTAGGGTTAGGGTTAGGGTTAGGGTTAGGGTTAGGGTTAGGGTTAGGGTTAGGGTTAGGGTTAGGGTTAGGGTTAGGGTTAGGGTTAGGGTTAGGGTTAGGGTTAGGGTTAGGGTTAGGGTTAGGGTTAGGGTTAGGGTTAGGGTTAGGGTTAGGGTTAGGGTTAGGGTTAGGGTTAGGGTTAGGGTTAGGGTTAGGGTTAGGGTTAGGGTTAGGGTTAGGGTTAGGGTTAGGGTTAGGGTTAGGGTTAGGGTTAGGGTTAGGGTTAGGGTTAGGGTTAGGGTTAGGGTTAGGGTTAGGGTTAGGGTTAGGGTTAGGGTTAGGGTTAGGGTTAGGGTTAGGGTTAGGGTTAGGGTTAGGGTTAGGGTTAGGGTTAGGGTTAGGGTTAGGGTTAGGGTTAGGGTTAGGGTTAGGGTTAGGGTTAGGGTTAGGGTTAGGGTTAGGGTTAGGGTTAGGGTTAGGGTTAGGGTTAGGGTTAGGGTTAGGGTTAGGGTTAGGGTTAGGGTTAGGGTTAGGGTTAGGGTTAGGGTTAGGGTTAGGGTTAGGGTTAGGGTTAGGGTTAGGGTTAGGGTTAGGGTTAGGGTTAGGGTTAGGGTTAGGGTTAGGGTTAGGGTTAGGGTTAGGGTTAGGGTTAGGGTTAGGGTTAGGGTTAGGGTTAGGGTTAGGGTTAGGGTTAGGGTTAGGGTTAGGGTTAGGGTTAGGGTTAGGGTTAGGGTTAGGGTTAGGGTTAGGGTTAGGGTTAGGGTTAGGGTTAGGGTTAGGGTTAGGGTTAGGGTTAGGGTTAGGGTTAGGGTTAGGGTTAGGGTTAGGGTTAGGGTTAGGGTTAGGGTTAGGGTTAGGGTTAGGGTTAGGGTTAGGGTTAGGGTTAGGGTTAGGGTTAGGGTTAGGGTTAGGGTTAGGGTTAGGGTTAGGGTTAGGGTTAGGGTTAGGGTTAGGGTTAGGGTTAGGGTTAGGGTTAGGGTTAGGGTTAGGGTTAGGGTTAGGGTTAGGGTTAGGGTTAGGGTTAGGGTTAGGGTTAGGGTTAGGGTTAGGGTTAGGGTTAGGGTTAGGGTTAGGGTTAGGGTTAGGGTTAGGGTTAGGGTTAGGGTTAGGGTTAGGGTTAGGGTTAGGGTTAGGGTTAGGGTTAGGGTTAGGGTTAGGGTTAGGGTTAGGGTTAGGGTTAGGGTTAGGGTTAGGGTTAGGGTTAGGGTTAGGGTTAGGGTTAGGGTTAGGGTTAGGGTTAGGGTTAGGGTTAGGGTTAGGGTTAGGGTTAGGGTTAGGGTTAGGGTTAGGGTTAGGGTTAGGGTTAGGGTTAGGGTTAGGGTTAGGGTTAGGGTTAGGGTTAGGGTTAGGGTTAGGGTTAGGGTTAGGGTTAGGGTTAGGGTTAGGGTTAGGGTTAGGGTTAGGGTTAGGGTTAGGGTTAGGGTTAGGGTTAGGGTTAGGGTTAGGGTTAGGGTTAGGGTTAGGGTTAGGGTTAGGGTTAGGGTTAGGGTTAGGGTTAGGGTTAGGGTTAGGGTTAGGGTTAGGGTTAGGGTTAGGGTTAGGGTTAGGGTTAGGGTTAGGGTTAGGGTTAGGGTTAGGGTTAGGGTTAGGGTTAGGGTTAGGGTTAGGGTTAGGGTTAGGGTTAGGGTTAGGGTTAGGGTTAGGGTTAGGGTTAGGGTTAGGGTTAGGGTTAGGGTTAGGGTTAGGGTTAGGGTTAGGGTTAGGGTTAGGGTTAGGGTTAGGGTTAGGGTTAGGGTTAGGGTTAGGGTTAGGGTTAGGGTTAGGGTTAGGGTTAGGGTTAGGGTTAGGGTTAGGGTTAGGGTTAGGGTTAGGGTTAGGGTTAGGGTTAGGGTTAGGGTTAGGGTTAGGGTTAGGGTTAGGGTTAGGGTTAGGGTTAGGGTTAGGGTTAGGGTTAGGGTTAGGGTTAGGGTTAGGGTTAGGGTTAGGGTTAGGGTTAGGGTTAGGGTTAGGGTTAGGGTTAGGGTTAGGGTTAGGGTTAGGGTTAGGGTTAGGGTTAGGGTTAGGGTTAGGGTTAGGGTTAGGGTTAGGGTTAGGGTTAGGGTTAGGGTTAGGGTTAGGGTTAGGGTTAGGGTTAGGGTTAGGGTTAGGGTTAGGGTTAGGGTTAGGGTTAGGGTTAGGGTTAGGGTTAGGGTTAGGGTTAGGGTTAGGGTTAGGGTTAGGGTTAGGGTTAGGGTTAGGGTTAGGGTTAGGGTTAGGGTTAGGGTTAGGGTTAGGGTTAGGGTTAGGGTTAGGGTTAGGGTTAGGGTTAGGGTTAGGGTTAGGGTTAGGGTTAGGGTTAGGGTTAGGGTTAGGGTTAGGGTTAGGGTTAGGGTTAGGGTTAGGGTTAGGGTTAGGGTTAGGGTTAGGGTTAGGGTTAGGGTTAGGGTTAGGGTTAGGGTTAGGGTTAGGGTTAGGGTTAGGGTTAGGGTTAGGGTTAGGGTTAGGGTTAGGGTTAGGGTTAGGGTTAGGGTTAGGGTTAGGGTTAGGGTTAGGGTTAGGGTTAGGGTTAGGGTTAGGGTTAGGGTTAGGGTTAGGGTTAGGGTTAGGGTTAGGGTTAGGGTTAGGGTTAGGGTTAGGGTTAGGGTTAGGGTTAGGGTTAGGGTTAGGGTTAGGGTTAGGGTTAGGGTTAGGGTTAGGGTTAGGGTTAGGGTTAGGGTTAGGGTTAGGGTTAGGGTTAGGGTTAGGGTTAGGGTTAGGGTTAGGGTTAGGGTTAGGGTTAGGGTTAGGGTTAGGGTTAGGGTTAGGGTTAGGGTTAGGGTTAGGGTTAGGGTTAGGGTTAGGGTTAGGGTTAGGGTTAGGGTTAGGGTTAGGAGGTTAGGGTTAGGGTTAGGGTTAGGGTTAGGGTTAGGGTTAGGGTTAGGGTTAGGGTTAGGGTTAGGGTTAGGGTTAGGGTTAGGGTTAGGGTTAGGGTTAGGGTTAGGGTTAGGGTTAGGGTTAGGGTTAGGGTTAGGGTTAGGGTTAGGGTTAGGGTTAGGGTTAGGGTTAGGGTTAGGGTTAGGGTTAGGGTTAGGGTTAGGGTTAGGGTTAGGGTTAGGGTTAGGGTTAGGGTTAGGGTTAGGGTTAGGGTTAGGGTTAGGGTTAGGGTTAGGGTTAGGGTTAGGGTTAGGGTTAGGGTTAGGGTTAGGGTTAGGGTTAGGGTTAGGGTTAGGGTTAGGGTTAGGGTTAGGGTTAGGGTTAGGGTTAGGGTTAGGGTTAGGGTTAGGGTTAGGGTTAGGGTTAGGGTTAGGGTTAGGGTTAGGGTTAGGGTTAGGGTTAGGGTTAGGGTTAGGGTTAGGGTTAGGGTTAGGGTTAGGGTTAGGGTTAGGGTTAGGGTTAGGGTTAGGGTTAGGGTTAGGGTTAGGGTTAGGGTTAGGGTTAGGGTTAGGGTTAGGGTTAGGGTTAGGGTTAGGGTTAGGGTTAGGGTTAGGGTTAGGGTTAGGGTTAGGG
>NC_067488.1:82635892-82792988 GCF_947179515.1 Apodemus sylvaticus | reverse complement strand
TGCCCAGCCTCCAGGAGAGCTGTCATTACCTGAAGAGACAGGAAGGGTTCTAGGGAGCCTGTACTCTGCCAGAAACTCACTGAAGGGATAGTCTACACCAAGTGGATTTGAAGTAACTCTCCCATCATCCTCTCTGACTGCCAGACCCAGGATACCCAGGGCTGGGGCTAGAACTTCTGATGTGAGCCTTTCCTCTTTGTGGGAACTGTTGCAGTGTTTCTGCTGTAGGGCTCCAGGATGGTAAAGCACAGACTCAGTGGCCTTTGGGTGAAAATCACTCACTGTTCTACTGCTTGTGAGGTGGAAGATGCTGGGCAAATGGTTTGACGTCTTGCAGCCTCAGCTTCCCCATCTGAAAAATGGAACAATGATAACGCCGTTTCACAGGGTTGTTGTGACTATTAAGCTAGTGTATATGATGTCTTAAGAACAGGACTAGTGGGTGGTGGTGGCACATGCCTGTAATCCACGCCTGTAATCCCAGCACTTGGGAGGCAGAGGCAGGCGAATTTCTGAGTTTGAGGCCAGCCTAATCTACAGAGTGAGTTCCAGGACAGCCAGGGCTACAAACACACACACACACACACACACACACACACACACACACACACACACACACAACACACACACACACAAACACACACACACACACACACACAAAGAACAGGACGCAGTGCATGGTAACTATAATTATTATTTGTCTAAGATCCCTACCAGGCATGTAATGACAGTTGGGGATGGTGGATGATGCAACAGGATATGGCTTGATCACTTCCAAGATCCCCCATCTGGCCTGAATGTCTTCTTCAGACATCCTTCCCAGTCCCCTGACCACCACCACCACCACCACCACCCAGGCCTCGGCCTCAACGGAACAGCCAACGAGCAGTAATTGCACCAGCTAGGTCCCATCTGAGAATCCCGGGAAGACTCACTGCACTGTCAGGAAGCAGGGATCCTGGCTGCTGCCACAGAAGGGACAGCTAATCCCTTCGGTGGCTCAGGCCACCAGGAGGAGGTGTGCACAAAAAGCAGCACTGTAGCTTCCCAAGGCAGAGACAATGAAGCCAAGACATGGGACCAAAGGGTCTGGGACACTCATTGTTGTCCATCTGAATAGCTTTCTTCAGGTGCTTCCTGTGTGCTGACTGCCTCTCTCGCAGCCCTGACAAACAAGAGCACCTTGAGGCAGGGTTTATTTTGAGTCAATTTGAAGGTCCAATCTACTGAGGAGAATGACACAGGAGCATTAGGGGGCTGGTCACCTTGTCCTGGCTGTGGGGAAGCTACATCACGCTCAGCACCGCTCAGCACCCCTCTTTTCCCTCAGGGAGACACCCTGGTCTGTAGGGATGGTGCAGCCCTCATTCAAGGTGAGTCTTATCTCTAAAAACACCCTCAGAGAGCCCAGAGGTTGGTCTCCTAGGGGGTTGTAAATCTTGTCAAGTCAAACGAGTAACGAATAGTAATTATCATACCCTACCCCGCCCTGGCTGCCACAGGCACAGCCCCTTCCATTGCCCCAGTATCTTCTCTAGGTATTGCAGTCTAGAGGGTGCCTGTAGTGTGGATAGAGCTTCTATGGGGTTTCCTGGGGGTGAAGTCGAGCTACACAACCTGGACGAGAGACAGGGCCAGGCCCATGGTTAGATCAACACGTAAGCAGGTCCTTGAAATGGCAACGTAAGGGTTCTTTAGAAAGTCGGTTAGATGGTGTTTTGCTAGGGCAAACATGTGAAGGAATATTTCATTAAAGTGGACACAGGCGTGAAAAGCTAAGGCAGACTTGTGAAGGGACATTTCGCTGAAGCAGACACAGGAGAGAGGATGTCCTGCTAAATCAAGCGCATGAAAGGACATGTGATGAAGGATTCTTTGCTAACAACACACGTGTATTGATTGGTCCACCTTATACTGCATAATTGAGCTGCAATTGTTGGGACTCCTTAGAGAGAAACACGCCAAAAGTATAGAATTGTACTACAATTTCATGCTGCTTCCACAGAGTCAGGCTGATTGGATGCATGTGCTGAGGCCAGGCACATGGAAGACATGGGATATTTGGAGGGTAAAAATAGGACTCCACGGAGCGACAGAGCCAGAGCTAGGCTGGATGGCACAGCTGGCTATGCAACCCTTGTGGGTCTCACTGATCTTCGCTTCCCTGAGAGAGACACAGCTGAGAAGGTCTCCTGGCATCCCTTCTGGTCCCTCCTGCTGACTCAAGCCAAGGCTGAGGCCTGGCTCTCTCTGCTAGGTCATGTCGCCACTGTTACTACCTCGACTCTACCAAACTGGACTGACTGCTGGTGTATCCGTGAAGTGTTTGCAAGTGGATCGAGCTGTTGCTGCTAACCTGTGAACTGAATTGCCAATTTCCAGGCCTTTCTAAACAGGTCCACTCCCCCCTGTCCCCTAAACCTGTATCCTTTCTTTTCCACTACCTCTGGTAGGTAATGGGCTAAAGACAGGTTAAAGTGTTTAAAGAGCTATCATTAAAAATAAGGCATTGGGGCTGATGAGATAGCTCAGCAGATAAGAGCACTGAGTGCTCTCCTGGAAGTCCTGAGTTCAAATCTCAGAAATCACATGGTGGCTCACAGCCATCTGTAATGAGATCTGACGCCCTCTTGTGGTGTGTCTAAAGACAGCTACCATGTACTTAACATATAATAATAAATAAATCTTTGTGTCTGAGAGAGCAAGCCAGGATGACCAGAGCGAGCAGAGATCCTAAATTCAATTCCCAGCAACTTATTGAAGGCTCACAGCCATCTGTACAGCTACAGTGCACTCATATACACAAAATAAATAAATAAATCTTAAAAAAATAAGGCGCCGGGCGGTGGTGCATGCCTGCGATCCCAGCACTCTGGGAGGCAGAGGCAGGCAGATTTCTGAGTTCGAGGCCAGTCTGGTCTACAGAGTGAATTCCAGGACAATCAGGGCTATACAGAGAAACCCTGTCTTGAAAAAACCAAATCAAAATAAATAAGTAATAAATAATTTTTTTAAAAAGGCATTTAAAAAATTTGTTGTAGGTCCTGCTGCATCTCTTAACACCTTTCTCATCTTCCCTAAGTGGAGCAGCAGGAACAGGAAACACCCCCTTCCTATTCCACAGTCAGTTTCAGGAAACTCTTTTGCAACCCCTTCTAGGCCAGATCTAGTCTCCTGACTGCGGCCACCATTTCACCCCCAGCTGCACACGTGAGACTACCCATCCCCTCTCCTTTTAGGCCAGGTATTCAAGCTGTTGTTCCAAGTTCTAGGAACCTGGGTTGTGAGGCAGACTCCTTTCCAGGTCCCCCTCTTTCCTCAGAGAGGCAGAGAAATCTTCACTAGTGGGTCTCAAAGGGTGGGCACTCCGAAAGGCCTGGAATGTTTGCTCAAGGCTCAGAGTTTCCATTTCATGCCAATAGGCTGGAATCAGAATTTGAGGAGTTAAGCCAGTCTTGCTAACATGCCCTTGGGGAGAGAAACACTGTTGAGACACATACACATTTAAATTCAGTTTTTAAAGGATGATTAAAGTTCTCAGTTCTGGGTGGGTACAGGTTTAGCTCTGATGGATTTAACCCTACCTCCCCCTTCCTGACTTAATGGCAGTGGGAAAGAAGAAAAGTGGCTGGAGAGCCTTAGAACGCTGGGTTGTTTTTCTGGTGTGTTTGTGTAACCAGGACTTGCTGATGATGGAGAGTTTGGTTCAGACGCTGCCATATTGCCTAGATTTCTGTTAGTAGTGTTCCTGCAATTGCCCTTTGCCATCTTGTTATTTCTGGCATTAGTTGGTCTTGTCTCTGGCTGGTTTTTGTGCCTCCTGTGAGGCTGTAGGGCTATTTCTGCAACATTGGAGGGCTGGGTTTCCCCTGTTACAGATTGCTGATGTCCTATCCTCCTCTTGGGTGCCCTTGGAGCTCTAGTGTGCCTTGCTCCAGATTGTCTGTGTGAACCAGGAGGTGCCCATTTGCTCCTTCAGAGAGTGCTGGTGTTGTATGCTGCGGGGACCTTTTCAGAGTGCTGGTCACTCTGCTGGATAGCCTATCTCCCAACCAAGTTGGTGCACACAAGGCTAGCCTAGCTGCTGAGGCCCTGAGTCTAGGCAAAAGCCTGGCAGCCTAAGGCCCAAGCAAAGTTCCCCTTGGGCTATGACTGTTAATTGGTTCTGTCAGGTAGCCAGGATGGTTGCGTGGGCATGCTCCCTGAAAGTACTGGGAGAGTCTGCTAGGCTAAAAACCTCCTGGCCAGGATGGCACACAAATGCCCCCCCCCCCCCCCCCCCCCCCCCGAGCAGCCCAGGGCCCGGGGCCAGTCCAAGGCCTGTCGGACTTAGAACCCCGCTATGTTAGCCTTGGGCTACGACTCTTAGCCGACTCTGCCTGCTAGAACTCTATGTCATCCCATAGTCAAAATGGCAGTGCGAGCCAATTGGCACACCAATGCACCACCCCCCCTAACAACCCAGGGCCTGGGTGTAGGCCAACACCCATTGGGCTTAGACCCCCGCGCTGTTGGCCTCGGGTTATATTTGTGTACCTCAGTCTGTCTGATTTCTCTGGTGCCTGAGATGCAAGATGGCGGAAAGTTTCTCTTAACTGACTGGTGGGAGGCAGAGTTCTGATGTGTCTTCTGTGCATTGAAAGGGGCTGTAAATCTGCCACCGCTTGAAGCCTGGCTGGCCAGCGAAGGTCAGTGGTCATGGGTGCAAGGTCTGCCTTGTCACTTTGGTTCCACTGCTGATGGCCCTTTTGCTGGACCAGCTGCTGCTGCTGCTGCTGCCACCGTGCCGAGCTCTGACCTTTTCTATATAAACATTTTTTAGAGCTAAATTTTTGGAAAATGTAATGATAGGGTAAAATAATTTGTAATTATATATCTATAACAATTCTGTTATATCATTATAGATGTTATAGATATTTAACGTTATTTGCATATTGGAGTACTTGCATGTTATATCAGCAGTATCATAATTAATTGGAATTTGAAGGAAGTACATACTACTTGTGGCAGGTTTATTGTTCTCACCTGCTGGGGTTCAATATAGAAAAAAGAAATTCCTCTGAATCTGTATATAATGATATAACTGCAAATAATTTTTAAGAAATTCATAAGGTAGAAACGAGCAATGAATGCTTGAGAAGTGTATTGTTGCTGCTCAAACTGTAAGTATCAGATTTTAATGTACATTTTCTCCTATATTTCCCCTTTACATGGTACACGTTGGCCATGAAAACTAAACCATAAAACCTTAGGACATTCTTTGTATCTTCTAAGTTTTCTATTTCTTAGAATAGAAAGTTAAATTATTATGCTCTGTCTTCACTTTTTTCTATCTTCCTACTAGTTTGGCCCATGAAGTCCCACTTAGACCATTCAAATGCTTTTCTAATCCAGAGTTCCAAACTCCACATTCCTCCACAGAAAAGCATCATCATGTATATCACAGCAATATACCAGTCCTTGGAATCAACTTCTGTCTATTTAGGGTTTTATTTTGGCCAAGAGACAGTATGATTATGGAATCGACTATAAAAGAAAACATTTAATTGAGGCTAGTTTATAGTTTCAGAAGTTTGGCCCATTATAATCCTGGTGGAAAATGTGACAGTATGTTAACAGAAATGATGCTGGAGTAGGAGCTGAGAGTTTTACATCTTAATCTGCAGGCAGCCAAAATAAGACTCCCACAATAGGCCTATCTTGAGCATATGAGACCTCAATGCCCAGCTCCACAATGTCATACTTCCTCCAACAAGGCCACACTCACTCTGTCAAAGCCACACCTTCTAACACCGCCACTTCCTTTGGGTCAAGTATTCAAACACATGACTCTATAAGGACAGTCTTATTCAAGCCTAAAATTAAATCAATTAAATTAACAATATGTACTATATTAATATAAGTATCATATAATGACCTCAATACATATAAATGATGCATGAAAATCTGATAATCTTACATGAAGAAGAAAAATGCAACTAACATGCAATGAATTGGGAAAAAATGCCTTCCAGTTTTGGCTGACATATACTGTATTAAAACAGACACAGTGGACAATTAGCTATTTTCCAGTGACTTTGATTGTATATTCAATCATCAGTTTTTTAACAGAGAAGCAGCAAAATGGGAACGTTTGTGCACTGCACCATATTTTAAAACGTATTACAGACAATCATCTAATCTTATCCATTTTAGAATCAATCAGAAAAGGCAAAAGCACAAGTTTGAGCTTGAGAACGTATCTTTAAAACTGACATGAAAAAATAAACTGTGTTGCAGCAGAACTCAGTTCTTGTGTGTGTGTGTGTGTGTGTGTATCTGCATAGGTACCTGTGTCCTTTTATTGAAAGTAAACTATTTTCTAAAATAGTGTATCATGATTATGGTTTTCACTCCCTCTCTGTCTCCATTCCTCCCTACCCCACTCCCAAATCTGGATCCATTCCCTTTCTGTCTCATTGTCTTTTCATTTCAGAAAAGCTGTCTTGCTGATTTCCATAGAAGCTGTACAAGTTTGTATGTGCACCAACTCTAAGAGTACTTACTGTTCTTCTAGAAAACCCATAGCTAGGTCCCAGATTGAGGTAACTGAAAGGAATAATCCCAAAGTCCAATAACTCTAACAACACAGGAATCAATGAAATTCTTCCCAGGAGCACCTACAACATTGCCTCATAAACACACACACACACACATACACACACACACACACAATATAAACACAAATGAAACTAAAGATAAATATTTTTAAAATATTATATATGAAAACTGTAGGTTACTGAGATTTGATTCTCACAAAAAAAACTGTAAGTACAAAAAAGGGAAAATTTAGATGAAAAGAAGATATTTGTAATGATATAACATGGAAATTATTTCATAATATATAAAAATTTACATGTTAATGAAAGGATAATAAAAAGAAAATGGAAGAAGATATGACATGTTTTTGTGAACGTTGAATATTTAAATTGAAATTCAGTGTATTTACAAAATTAAAACCTTAGAAATAATAACTCACAGCCACTAGACTTGGGGTAACTTTATGTAATATTTTGAAGAAAATATATGGATATTTATATTTCATTGGATGGAATTGTTAATGGCTTCAGTATGAAATGAACTCACACTCTACATGGATTGATGGTTCATTCCCTCATTGAAAGAAAATAGAATCAGGTCATTATGAGCATGATCAATAATATAGTAATGGATCCTTAATTTAGAGTCACCTTAGAAATAGGATACACATTCAAAGACAACACCGATTTTAAGAATATTTCACCTCTGTGAATTAGAGATTATAGTTTTTTCCTGAGACTCTCTTCTCTTCTTTTTTAATAAACATCCCTCTTTCTCTTCTCTTTCTGTTCCCCCTCTTTGATTCTCTTTTCCATTCCTCTCCCTTCTTTACTTTCTTCCTTTCTTTCCCCTTCTACTAATCTCTGATCACCTCCCCTCCCTCCTTCACCTTTCCTCACCTCTCTTCTCTTGTCATCTATTTTGCCACTCTTCTACACTCTGCTCTTAGCAATCTCCTCTTTATTTCTTCATACCATGACTATTCTCTCCCCTCCCCTCCCCTCCCCTCCCCTCCCCTCCTCTCCTCTCCTCTCCAAGGTTCCACCTAAAAAGAAAATTCCAGAAATCTAATTAGAAAGTGAAGTTATTTTTTCTGAAAGTTAAGAGAAATTCTGAAGATAAAGGATAGTTTTCTGACACAATATATGAAACCTTGGTTCAGGTGATTTGATATATTGTTAAATATATGTGTTTCCCTGTGTCTGTGAGAATGTGAGCATTTGTGTGTTTATGTGTTTGTGTGTATGCATGTCTGTACATCTATTTTATGAAAATAGTGTTGTACAATTAGAAGCCATGAGAAACATCAAAATGCTAAATTCAGAGAACAAATTAAGACTGTATACTATGATACTTTGATTAACAACAATGTGTTTTGTGAACACATTGTATAAGAGATATAATAGTACATTCCACTGTTTTATCTGAACAGACCAGTGCAATAAACTGGAATGATAGGAACCATTTTTCAAATTCCAAAGACAGGAAAGAGCATTTAAAAGGGGTTAAGTAATTTGTCTGAGGTCACAGAGTCAGTGCTTGGTTTAAGAGCAAAGATTGCTTCATATTGTCAGCAACAAAAGAAATTCTGGGGGAATCAGTATCCCTGATCTCAAGCAATGCTACAGAGCAATAGTGTTAAAAACTGCATGGTATTTGTACAGTGACAGGCAGGCAGATCAATGGAATAGGATTGAAGATCCAGAAATGAACCCACACACCTATGGCCACTTGATACTCTACAAAGGGGCTGAAAACATCCAATGGAAAAAAAAAAAACCTTTTCAACAAATGCGAATTGATCCATCCTTGTCTCCTTGTACTAAGTTCAAATCCAAATGGATCAAGGACCTCCACATAAAGCCAGACACTCTGAAGCTAATAGAAAAGAAACTGGGGAAGACCCCTGAGGACATCGGGACAGGGAGAAAGTTTCTGAACAGAACACCAATAGCGTATGCTCTAAGAGCAAGAATTGACAAATGGGACCTCATAAAATTACAAAGTTTCTGTAAGGCAAAGGACACCATCAAAAGGACAAATCGGCAACCAACAAATTGTGAAAAGATCTTCACCAATCCTACATCAGATAGAGGGCTAATATCCAATATATATAAAGAACTCAAGAAGTTAGACTCCAGAAAACCAAACAACCCTATTAAAAAATGGGGTACAGAGTTAAACAAAGAATTCTCACCTGAAGAACTTCGGATGGCAGAGAAACATCTTAAAAAATGCTCAACTTCATTAGTCATTAGCAAAATGCAAATCAAAACAACCCTGAGATTTCACCTTACACCAGTCAGAATGGCTAAGATTAAAAAATCAGGAGACAGCAGGTGTTGGCGAGGATGTGGAGAAAGAGGAACACTCCTTCACTGCTGGTGGGGTTGCAAATTGGTACAACCACTATGGAAATCAGTCTGGTGGTTCCTTTGAAAACTGGACACCTCACTTCCAGAAGATCCTGCTATACCACTCCTGGGCATATACCCAAAAGATTCCCCAGCATGTAATAAGGATTCATGTTCCACTATGTTCATAGCAGCCCTATTTATAAATGCCAGAAGTTGGAAAGAACCCAGGTATCCCTCAACAGAAGAGTGGATGCCAAAAATGTGGTATATATACACAATGGAGTACTATTCAGCCATTAGAAACAATGAATTCATGAAATTCTTAGGAAAATGGATGGAGCTGGAGAACATCATACTAAGTGAGGTAACCCAGACTCAAAAGATGAATCATGGTATGCACTCACTAATAAGTGGATATTAACCTAGAAAACTGGAATACCCAAAACATACTCCACACATCAAATGAGGGACATGAAGAACAGAGGAGTGGCCCCTGGTTCTGTACAGACTCAGTGAAGCAGTATAAGGTAAAACCAGAACAGGGAAGTGGGAAGGGGTGGGTGGGAGGACAGGGAGAGGGAAGGGGGCTTATGTGACTGTCGGGGAGTGGGGGTACAGAAAAGGGGAAATCATTTGAAATGTAAATAAATATATCAATAAATTAAAAAAAAAAGAATGATTCCTGGGCTCAGTTCTCAAGGCTTTTACAGAAATACTAAGAAATCAGGAACATAAGTCCCTCCTATTATAAAATTGAAATCCTCATTTAAATTGTTGAAGACTTTCTGAAATTGTGTACCTAACAGTGCTTCAGACAGAATTTTATTTCCCAATTATCAGAATAATTTAAACAAACTTAGATATTTTGGTTGTTTTGAGAAGCTAGGATTGCTATAATACTGAATGGGTTGTACACTTAACATTAATGTGTACATCACTATAACTCAATATCAGGTGTTCCCTGATAAATTAATGCCACATCAAACCAGTTGACAACTGACTGAAATTACAAAGCCTTGGTCCTTGGATTTGAAATGGCAAGGCATAGAGCTTTCAGGCAGGCTGATCTGAGGACAATTATGTGGGCTTTGCTGAGTTAGTCCAGGCCTGACATTAGATTCCATAGCCTGAGAGAAAGGAAACATCTAGACCTAAATCAGAAATCATATATTCGGGAATTGTCAGGGACAAAAATCTGGCTTATAAGACTCTTTAGTTAAAATCATATATATTTGCTGAAATAGTTACTCTAATATGATAAGGAGAAACTCCAATTATCTAAACTAAGAATTACTGTGTATTGGCTGGTTTTGTGTGTCAATTTGACACAGGCTGGCGTTATCACAGAGAAAGGAGCTTCAGTTGGGGAAGTGCATCTATGAGATCCAGCCCTGGGGCATTTTTTTAAAATTCGTGACCAAGTAGGGAGTGTCTCTTATGGATGGTACCTTCCCTGGGCTGGTAGTCTTAGGTTCTCTAAGAGAGCAGGCTGAGCAAGTCAGGGGAAGAAAGCCAGTAAGAAACATCCTTCCATGGCCTCTGCATCAGCTCCTACTTCCTGACCTGCTTGAGTTCCAGTCCTGACTTCCTTTAGTGATGAACAGCAATGTGGATGTGTAAGCTGAATAAACCCTTTTCTCCCCAACTTGTTTCTTAGCCATATTTGTACAGGAATAGAAACGGTGACTGAGACAAACTATTTAAGGAATTCTAAGTTAGGTAGCAGAGTGAGTTTTTATTAAAGTTGTAAGGTTTCTTGAATGTAGGTCTACCTGCCTTCAAAAACATACCTAGGTTTCTGGAACTGATATCTGTAAATAGATATTTTCAAAATCAACTATTGTCATTTATAAATGCATTGTTTTTCCCTGAAATATTAATGATTGTCCAACATTACTTTAAGGCTTTATAGATTTCAATTTTGGAAAAATTTTCAATGTTATATATAGTATCACATTTTATTAAAATAAAACAAAATATTAAGTTTAGTTTCTTCATAATTTACAATCGTGAGTCATCTTAAAACTTTCATCTTTCTTAAAGAGGATGTGACATTATCTGTAATTTTCCATCTGAGAGGATATTTTACACACTTTAGTTTGGGTCTGGTATCTTCTTGTACATATATATGTCTGAGTATCTTGACCAGAAAAGTCATCCTGGTAGCATAAGGACTGTGTTTCTCCCTTCCTCCATTCCTTCTTCCAAAGGCCCTCAGTGCAACGTCCTTCCTCTAAGCAGATGAAATGTGTGATCTTCTCAGAATTTGATTTTAATACCATTTTATCTCTTTGTAGGATGAAATTAGAATTTTAAATGTTCAAAATCCAGCAACATTTAAGGAAAAATGATAGGAATTATCACATACCTGGAGTTTAGAAAGGACAGAATTGTATTTGCACATTATTACAGACTTGAATAATTTAGGTTATTTTTAGATTTGAGTTGCTCAGAGGAATTTTAGATGAGCTCAATTTAAACATCTCCAAAATGGCAGTTCCTCATCCTGACTTCTGCAAATGCACACCATTCCATGATTTCTATCAAATGCTTTTGTTGTTGTTTAACAGGCATAGATCCTAGATCTTGGGGTCAATGAAGGAGAAATACTGAGTTTTCAAGAAGTTCATGTAAACTATATTTTATAGGTAATGTCTGTTCGAATCCTCTCTTGATGAATAGCTTATATTTCCTTCACTTTAAAAAAAATTCTTAAGTATAATGTTCACCTAAAATGTATAAAAGTTATAAAATGTTATATATATATATATATATATATATATATATATATATATATATACATGTGTGTGTGTGTGTGTGTGTTCATTTATGTAAAATAATTGTAAATTACTTAGCATAGTGGAAAAATTACCCACTGTATTCAAACTATTTTGGTATTTTCTATTATCTACTATTAGTGCAAGTTTTGTTGAAGTGTGAAAATAAGCCACTATGATGACATATATGTTTACTCCCTTTACTTTTGAGACATGAGTGAGATTGAAGCCTGTGTGGGCTGCACAGGGAGTGTCAGAACATCTTCTCAGAGGAACACTGTCTCAAAATACTTAAAACATAAAAATGAAATGTGTGTTGTATTACATGGAAAAATGTGGTATTTAAGTGCACTGTGAACATTTCTTGATCATATATGTAATATAGGCATAGTAGAGAAAAGAATATGGAGTTATATTAATTGCTTTAACAATGAACAATTACTAGAAATAAAGAAAAATGCATGTGGTCAAGGAACAGGTTTCACATGTTTTTAAAATCCTCAGAAAACTAGAGAATACTTAAACACATTTTCATATAAAAATTAGAAGAAAAGATTAAATTTTCCACACAAAACAAAGGACATATTATCACTCCCATATTTTTTTTTTATTTGATATAATTTATTTACATTTCAAATGATTTCCCCTTTTCTAGCCCCCCCCCCCACTCCCCGAAAGTCCCGTAAGCCCCCTTCTCTTCCCCTGTCCTCCCTCCCACCCCTTCCCAGTTCCCCGTTCTGGTTTTGCCAAATACTGTTTCACTGAGTCTTTCCAGAACCAGGGACCACTCCTGCTTTCTTCTTGTATCTCATTTGATGTGTGGATTATGTTTTGGGTATTCCAGTTTTCTAGGTTAATAACCACTTATTAGTGAGTGCATACCATGATTCACCTTTTGAGTCTGGGTTACCTCACTTAGTATGATGTTCTCTAGCTCCATCCATTTGCCTAAGAATTTCATGAATTCATTGTTTCTAATGGCTGAATAGTACTCCATTGTGTAGATATACCACATTTTTTGTATCCACTCTTCTGTTGAGGGATACCTGGGTTCTTTCCAGCATCTGGCAATTATAAATAGGGCTGCTATGAACATAGTAGAGCATGTATCCTTATTACATGGTGGGGAATCCTCTGGGTATATGCCCAGGAGTGGTATAGCAGGATCTTCTGGAAGTGAGGTGCCCAGTTTTCGGAGGAACCGCCAGACTGCTTTCCAGACACTCCCATATTTTTATGGCAAGGTTGATAAACAGCAATGAAACTGTAAGTGAAATTATTGCAGTTTTTATCTATTGAAATAATTCTGTAATGATCATAGAATACAGGAATGGAAACAATATTCTTATCATCCTTGGTGGAATCTTTGAAGATCCATGGTATCATGTCTTCTCTCTTTTCAGTTTTAAATCTCTTAATATCTATGTGATCAATATCTTCTGAAATTGCAGAACTTGATTACAAGACAATTTTCATGAAAATATGTCATCTTAGAAACATTTGAATCATTCAGGATAATATCATCTATCCAGAAAATAACTTTTACAACATGATTGAAAATACCTGATCTAAAGAAGCACACTTACTTTTAGTATTAATTTTTGTTTTAAATTATTATGATCTAAAGACACTCCTGTTTTTGATTGTACAGTTTTTGAATGTTATTTCTTATCATTTCATGTGTGTGCAGGTGCATCCCTTCACATGCAAGTGGAAATCAAAGGGCAACTTCTAGTAGTCAATTAACACCTTTCAGTGTTATTAAAGCATGGTATCTGTTTGTATGCGACTAAATAGAGACTTGAGGGCACTAGTAGGTACTTTTCTATTAAACGATAAAACACAAGGAGCAAAATGACTTTTGTATGTACTTTTATTTTGGTTACAACTCAGTGGGGATAGGAATTCATTATGGCAGGAAGACAAGTTTCAGGAGTGGCCCAAAGAGTAGGTACCTGTGAGATCACATAATATATCTATTTATTTACAATTAGATTTATTTAATTTTGAGCATGGATGTTTAAGTTTTGTCCTGCGTGTATGTTTGTGGAGTTCCTTCATCCATCGCCCAAAGAGGCAAGTTTGTGTCAGTCTCACATGGAACTTTAGTTACAGATAGCTGTGAGCCACCAAACTGTCACGAAGGAAACAGATAATATTGTGGGAATAACTAGTGCTGATTGTCACTGAAGCATCTTTTCAGCCCTGAGATAACATAGTTACCTGTATCTTGTCCTCATGACGGTACTTCTTCTGACGAGACCATATCAGTTAAAAACTTCAGAAATGACAAAACCAACTAGGGAATAAATGTTCAAATGTCTGGGCTCATGGGAAACAGGTTTTAGTTATTTAAAGCACCACACAGGCCAACTATCCTCCAAGTAATTGTCCTGGTTTATCTTCTGAAATGGTGGCAGGAGGGTAGTATTATAGATAGATAGCACTCCATTTGGAGGCTCAGGGAACTGAACACATGTCATTAGGCTTGAAAAGCTTTATATTTATTTATATTAATAGTATTGGCATTGGTATTAGTATTTTGTATATGTTATATTAATTTATGTGTATCCATATGTGTCTGAGTGTATGGGCGAGCATCACATGGATGAAGGTGCATGTGCAGGCAATAGGAGGATGCCAGATTCCAGGGAAGTGGTTTTGCAGCCATTGTAGACTGCCTGATGAGAGGTGGTGTGTTTGAACCTGCAAGGCCTCTGCAAAAGTTATAAGTGCAATTAGCTACTGAGACATCTCTTCAACATTTTCAACCTCAGTGCTACTTACTTAACCCACTTTACACAGTTTATCATGGGTATATTTTCATGCAATCAACATAATTTGTTTTTAGAACACATCACTACATTGTAAAAAGAATTTACAGCCTTTACAGTTACCCTTTGCCCCACATATAACATTGATAAATTATTCTGAAATATTCATTTTCATTTTTTCTTCATCAGTGTAATAAGAGAGGGATTATACAGCACACAGCTCTATGAAATCAGATCTGTTGACTATAAATAATGTATTAGAGTTTCGTTAAATTACTGCATGTATTAAAATTGTGTGCACTTTGGTTACTGATCATGACTTTAGTCTGTTTCCTATATAAATGTGTTTATGAATTGGTCCCTTGGAAGATATTAGATAGTTGGTCCCGGGCAATATCATTAAGGCACAAGTCATTGTGCAAAGTAATTTCTGTTGTCTTGTTTCCATTTACAGTATAGTTTACAAAAAAACTGTGATAAACATATTCCAGGATGTTTATACAATTATATAGCATTGTCTTCAATGCTTAAGAGTCTAAATTGTTTTATACTCTCCCTAGCACGTGATTGACAAAATTGTTATTTTCTGCCCACCACTTAAAAATATCATCTCACCACTTTCAAGAGATGTTAATTATGGTGTTGATATATGATGCTGGATTACATTGTATGCTGACTTACCAACCATTTAGCTTTTGTGAAATATTAATCAATAGTTGCTCAAGCATATTATTATCTTACTGGATAGCTTCTATAATGAAGTATGTACGTGTTCTTGAAACATAGCTATATCAGATATACTATTTGAAAGTATTTCTATCATACAGTAGCTCATCATAGTCTCAGACAGAAGTGTGCTTTCCACAATAAATAATTTTAATTTTGCTTAAAGAACTGTCATACCCCAAATATTGGCTTAGATTAGCATATTTAACATTTTTGTAAAAAGCAGATCTAAAATGTTAACCATAGTAGAAAGCTCTTTGGGGGCAAATATTCAAGGAAACAGGCAAAAGATTGTAGTAAAATTATTTATCTTCCCAAAGCATTTAATACATTCCATGTCCTACCTAATTCCAGAACTAGCAACTAAAGGAGAGTTGTGAGCTGTGTGAGAGCTCTCTCCATTAAATGACCCAGTAACCTTTTCTCAAACACGTAGTTATGCTTTCCAGAAATGTTCATGTCTAAGAGTAAAATCTGATTATTCGCTTGCATATAAATTATGATTTATTTCTATTTCTGTGTCTATTTAACCATCTTCCCCATACTCATTTCCCAGGTCTCTGGTTTAACTTCCACTGCATTTTATTTTCCCTAAATTTATCTTGACTCAAGAATTCTCTATATTCAATATAGTAAATTATAGAGCTAACAAACTTTCCAATTGCTGTTGCTTTCTTTCTACTACTATTCAATCATGAAAATTATATCACATGAGTAACATGTCATTTAGCTATCACAAGACATGATTCCACATTTATCTACTTAAAACACAAGTGCTCTTCTGTTCTTAGTATTTATAAGCTATATGCAAGTTGGTATTGATGAGTTAATAAGTACTCTCAATTTTTTTTTAACAGAGCTGAGGACTGAACCCAGGGCCTTACACTTGCTAGGCAAGCGCTCTACCACTGAGCTAAATCCCCAACCCCAAATTTTGAAATTTGAAATACCCACCACATTAGCCATGGTATATCCCTAACTATTTTGCCTGCTCATGGAGCCCTTTTTATCCTATTGAGTTGCCTAGTCCAGCTCTGTTATGCGAGTTCATGCCTAATCATATTATATCTTCTTACACTGTTTACAGTCTGTAAACCTGGGAAGTATGTTCTCTTCTGAAGTGAAACTGAGAAGATGTGAATTCAAAGGTGGAGGGGACTGTGATTGAGAAATTGAGGGGAGACTGTGATTGTAATGTCTTATATGAAATACGAAGAAAGAAAACAAACATTTCAGTAGTGGTACAATGATAGGTTTGATTATAGAAATGTGAAAGTATTGAATGAAAAACATTTTTGCTTTATAATTGGAGATATCATAAATAAGGTTATCATCAACAGAGATTCTTCCACCCTTGACAGCATTCTAAATATCTCAGTATTGAAGACTTATCATATGATATTTCTTTCTTTTTAAAACTTTATTGAAAATATATTTTCATATATTATTTTCTGATTAAGGTCTCCCCTCTCCTAACTTCTCTGAGTGTAGTGCTATCATATTTTCAGACATTCAAAAAGAATGAAATATTTTATAATGTTAATTAAATGAATAAAGTGTGCATAAAATTAACTACAATATTTGCAAATTTAGAATTATTTTGTGATTGATAATTTTTATCAATAGTATATATTCTTTTTTTAATTTCTTTTTTTATTCTATATATTTGTTATTTACATTTCAAATGATTTCCCCTTTTCTAGCACCCCACTCCCCGAAAGTCACATAAGCTCCCTTCCTTTCCCCTGTTCTCCCATCCACCCCTTCCCACTTCCCTGTTCTGGTTTTACCCTATACTGCTACACTGAGTCTTTCCAGAACCAGGGGCCCACTCATCAGTTCTTCTTGTACCTCATTTGATGTATGTATTATGTTTTTGGTATTCCAAATTTCTAGGCTAATATCCACTTATTAGTGAGTGCATACCACGATTGATCTTTTGAGACTGGGTTACCTCACTTAGTATGATGCTCTCCAACACCATCCAAGTGTCTAAGAATTTCATGAATTCATTGTTTCTAATGGCTGAATAGTACTCCATTGTGTATATATACCACATTTTTGCATCCATTCTTCTGTTAAGGGATACGTGGGTTCTTTCCAGATTCTGGCTATTATAAATAGGGCTGCTATGAACATAGTGGAGCATGTATCCTTATTACATGCTGTGGAATCCTCTGGGTATATACCCAGGATTGGTATAGCAGGATCTTCTGGAAGTGACGTGCCCAGTTTTCTGAGGAACCACCAGACTGATTTCCAGAGTGGTTGTACCAGTTTGCAACTCCACCAGCAGTGGAGGATTGTTCCTCTTTCTGCACATCCTCACCAACACCTGCTGTCTCCTGAATTGTTAATCTTGGCCATTCTGACTGTTGTAAGGTGAAATCTCAGGGTTGTTTTGATTTGCATTTCTCTAATGACTAATGAAGTTGAGCCTTTTATAAGATTCTTCTCAGCCATCCCAAGTTCTTCAGGTGAAAATCCTTTATTTAGCTCTGTACCCCATTTTTAATAGGGTTATTTGATTTTCTGGGGTCTAACTTCTTGAGTTCTTTGTATATATTGGATATTAGCCCTCTATTTGATGGAGGGTTGGTGAAGATCTTTTCCCAATTTGTTGGTTGCCGATTTGTCCTTTTGATGGTGTCCTTTGCCTTACAGAAACTTTGTAATTTTATGAGATCTCATTTGTCAATTCTTGATCTTAGAGCATATGCTATTGGTGTTCTGTTCAGGAAATCTCCCCGCTCCACCCCCCCCCCCGTACCGCTGTCCTCAAAGGTCTTTCTTTTCTATTAGCTTCATAGTATCTGAAGAGTATGTGAAGGTCCGTGATCCATTTGAAGTTGAAATTGAACTTAATACAAGGAGATAAGGATGGATCAATTCACATTGTTCTGCATGCTGATCTCCAGTTGAACCAGTACCATTTGTTGAAAAGGCTATCTTTTTTACATTGGAGGTTTTCAGCTCCTTTGTCAAGGATCAAGTGGCCATAGGTGTGTGGGTTCATTTCTGGATCTTCAATCCTGTTCCATTGATCCACCTGCCTGTCACTGTACCAATATCATGCAGTTTAGTTGTAAAACTCAATAAAAAAAATAAAACTACTAAATCTCATACACATATTTGAAGAGTTCTACTTCACTGGCAAATTCAGCTATATAATTATATTTTTGATATATTCAAAAATTAATATAGTAATTTTCTTTCTGAACTATGGTAACAACAGCAATTTAATATTTCTTTTAGATATCAGATATATTAAAAATTAAAATATAGTAAATTTCTTTCTTTCTCTTGCAACTTTCTCTAAAATTGAGTAGTTTTTCACTACATAATAAAATACTTTTAAAGAATTATTAGATAAATAAGAATAAATATTTTATTATAAGGTCATTTTATTTCTATAAAAATATAATACTATATTTTCTAAAATAATAAAAATTGTTCAAATATTCTATTAAATTAATGTTTTAATCAAATAACCCATACCAATTTGTTTTTTATTTTCCAATAACTTTATTAATGAAATATTGTAGAACTGAATAATACATGGTATAAGTGCAAAGTGATTGGCTAGCATGATCCAAGGTACCAAGGGGCATTTTCACAGCACCATCTTGTGGTAATTAATAGAATAGCAATAAATTCAGATATTCTTCCAATTAGTGTGATTGGATTTCACATATTCTTAATACCTGTGTTGATACAGTCATAAAGAACATATCATGAAAATAAATGAATGAAATTAAACTTTCCAGGAACTGTTGGACTTCAAAGATAATTTGACTTTTTCAAATTTAGTCTATCATTACAGAAGTTGAAAATAGACACTTAGAAATGTAATTACTTATCCTAAGGGAATTAATAGTGGAAAAGTTTTCTTTATAGGTCATTTAAAATATACAATAGAAAAATTAAATTATATACAATTACTTGAAATGAAAATGCCAATGATTAAGTTGCATTTTTGTTTTGTTATTGTGTATGTGTGTATGTGATTTTACACACATATGATAACAAGCTTAGATTATAATTTATCTCTGAATTTTGCTCTGAATTGTCTAATAGCACCCATGATTTGTAATTTACATGTAATTTTATTAGATACATGTCTTAGTCAGTGATTTTATTCCTGCACAAAGATCATGACCAAGAAGCAAGTTGGGGAGGAAAGGGTTTATTCCACTTCCACTTCCACATGGCTGTTCATCACTAAAGGAAGTCAGGCCTGGAACTCAAGCAGGTCAGGAAGCAGGAGTTGATGCCTAAACCATGGAGGGATATTTTTTGCTGGCTTGCTTCCCCTGGCTTGCTCAGCCTGCTTTCTTATAGAAGCCAAGACTACCAGCCCAGGGATGGCACCACCCACAAGTAGTCCTTCACTGTTGAGCACCAGCTGAGAAAATGACCCACAGCTGGATTTCTTGAGGCAATTCCCAAGCTGAAGCTCCTTTCTTTGTGATAACTCCAGCCTTTGTCAAGTGGACACACAAAACCAGCCAGTACAACACTTAACTCCTAATTTAAAGAATTTTTGTCTGACAAAAAAAAAAACCCCAAAACAAAAAAGCATCAAAGAAATTGACGACAGATTTTTCGATTTTCCTCATGAGCATGGAGTGATTTCCACCTAACAGGTAGTTGGAAAATGTGTTATCCTAAGGAATGATTTTATCCTGACATTTACAGGATTGTTGCATGAATTACAGATAAAATTACTATTATCTCTGTTACATAAACACATATATTCTGTCATGTTACTCTATTTCCAAGTTGTTCTTATACAAATACAGTTTAATTAGAATTGGCTTTATTTCAGTGATCATATTGTACATATTGAATTCACATTACCATGTGGATGATTTCTTTAAAGAATTAGTTTTGAATGGATCTTGCCCTTCTCAGTAAGAACTCAGGATTCATGAGACACATAACATTTATCAAATTATCAAAATACAGTTAAGTTATAGTAATTCCTTTACTTATAACTTACTACATAACTAAAAATAATGATTGAAAATTAGCACTGAATATACTTTAATATGCATAGACATTTTTAATACATTTTAATACTTAATTCAATTCTGACCAACTAACAAATTCCTTGCATGTTCTAGGTAAATAAATTAATAATGACTACTGTTACATAACATTTAAATAATAAATCATAAAATTAAAGAATTGCTCAGTCTTTTAATAATGAAATTTCAGATAATGTATAATTAGAAATTATTCATCACAGGTATTTAGTATAACCACCTAAAACAATTAGCAAGAAATGAAGAAGAATCATTTCAGAGTTAAGATTTCAGTTCATGACTAAGATATTTGGCTGTTTGGAATCTAGTCTTAACACCTGACCCAGGAACCAAACTAGGGAAGTTGGAGAAAGGGTTCAGAATCCCCTTTGAGACACTCCAAATATTGTCTTAAGGGATGGTTGATTGTCTTTAAAATTGTTTTAAGAAATAGCATATGGTATTAATAGTTTAATGGCATTTTATACTCAAAATAAAGTTAAGTGAAATTATTTACTTGAATTAAATTACATGGTTTAAATTCAATTAATTATTTCTTGTTTGTTTCATTTTTGAACAGGAATTTTAATCCAGCATCATGGCTACTCTGGAAAGGAATGATATCAAAAAGACTTTCTAAGTCTATGTGATTGGTTGGAATGTCACACTTCTAATCATTGTTCCTGGAAAACAGACACACCTTTAGTGCACATCTTTAATCCCAAACAAGGATGTTCTAATTGATTAGAAACAATGACATTCTAATCGAAGGGAAGATAAAGTAAGGAATTCTAGAAAGATTTGGCAGAATGAGTCAGAATGGGATACTCCCAACTCGCAGAAGAACAGACAGGAAAGGAAGGCTGTTTAAGAGCAGAGCATTGATAAGCATAGTTCATTTCTGTTGAGTGCAGTTCAATTCACTTTAGTTTAGTGAGGTTTAGGTGAGTTCAGTCTGTGCATTTTCCTGATGAGCAGTTGTGTTCAGTTGCATTCGTTCATGATTTCCATTCAGTTTGTGAATTTTGTACAATTCATGTCATTAGAAGAAATGGAAGCCAGAGAATAAGGAGCCAGAAGATTAAACAAATTGACAGTTTGAGCCCAAAAGAGCACTTCAGTGAGTAGCTCAAAGAAGGCAGTTTGAATCAGTCAGCTTGAAAAGGAGTTTGAACCAGAAGAGCTTAGTTGAACAAGCTAGCCAGAGTTTTTAAAAAAGTAAAAAAATGCGAGCTTATTCAGTAGTAAACTTCTGAGATGGCAATTTCTTCTAGTGCAAAAAGTTTACTTTTACCTATTTTAAATGTATTTTAAAGAAAATATGTTAAAATAATATAAATGGATATTATGCAATATAGGGGTGTGTTAGTGATAATGTAATATGAATATATTATACAAATGTTTTACATATGTATGATTATTTGAACTTTATTAAGATAGCAAAACATTTACTATCCCACTTTCTATTTTTGGATGCATTAGATTTACAATAAATATTACTACTCCATGTGGTTTTTAAGATTGTAATTCCAGTCTATGCTGAACTAGTAAATTTTATCAGTTAGGAAATTAACAAATGGATTGCGTCACTATAAACTATTTCTGTCTCTGCAGCATGCATTCAAGAAGGAAATAGTTTGAGAGAATCATTTTGTGAGGTAAGCGTAAATTCTTGGTAACTTTTATTTGAAATGGCCAGAGTCATCCAGAAACAGATTTGGAGTATTTCTTCCTTCATTGTTTCAATTTTTCATCAAGAATTTGCTTTTTTGCTAAATATAAAATATGTACATGTGTTATTTTAAAAGTCTGCCATTTTTACTTAAATAATTGATTTTTTATTTATACTTTGGTGTTTCCTTTATACTAAAGGCAGTATGATATTCACATCTTTGTGAATAGCTTAAAGAGGTTGCTTGGATTACTGTTTCAAAGTTTTAAGTTATTGGAATGGTATAATGCAGAACACTATGAATAGAAGTTTGTGGCAAATCAACATGGCACATCATTTTAACCAAGGCTCTTCCACAATGAAGAGCCCAAACTAAAGTTCACAAACTCCATTTTATATTCAGACTCCATCTTATATTATGTTTGTCCTTAGTGTTAGTTCAGTTACTAGAAAAATTTCAACTTGTTTCAAGAACCAAGTAATCCCTAGCAATAGCCATACATTATCTCTAGCAAACAGATACTTCACCCTGAGCAACAGCCAATCAGCTCTTAGGAGAAAAGTACCCTAGGTAAAATCATTACTCACCAATAGAAATGCACGAATCTGTAGCTATCAAATGAGGATCAGTCATGTAAGTGCCAAGTTGGAAAGGCCCTCACTCTGCTGAAACTAATAAATACACAAATATGTAATATCTTGGGGCCTTCCACACCGATCCTTTATATTGAAGATGTTGGAGAAGTCTGAGCTCAAGGTCGAATAAAGACTCTTCACTATTGCATATGAGTTGGAGTCCTGGTGTTCTCTGGTGGTCTGCAGAGAGCCTGGGGTCAGAGCATAACACTTCCTTCACCTTCTTTCAACTGAGACCTGCATTCTACTTTTTACCAACTACAAATGTCTGTCTCATATTATGAAATGATTAAGTGCTTAATCAATTTAATACATCAGAGCCTTTAAGGTCAAACCACATTCATAAACTTCATCATTTGGTAACCAAGTTCCTGAAACATGAATCAATATAGGATAGGTTCAACACAGCATAAATATAGTATGAATAATTAACAACTATTCTCAAGACTAATTATTGAACTTGATTTTATGATTTTATGAGTTTCCATTCTATAAAATATTAAATTAAATTAAGACCTAGAAAGTCTTTTTGATATCATTCCTTTCCAGAGTAGCCATGATGCTGGATTAAAATTCCTGTTCAAAAATGAAACAAACAAGAAATAATTAATTGAATTTAAACCATGTAATTTAATTCAAGAAAATAATTTCACTTAACTTTATTTTGAGTATAAAATGCCATTAAATTATTAATACCATATGCTATTTCTTTTTTTATTCAATATAATTTTTTATTTACATTTCAAATGATTTCCCCTTTTCTAGCCCCCCACTCCCCGAAAGTCCCATAAGCCCCTTTCTCTTCCCCTGTCCTTCCACCCACCCCTTCCCACTTCCCCTTTCTGGTTTTGCCGAATACTGTTAAACTGAGTCTTTCCAGAAAAAGGGGCCACTCCTCCTTTCTTCTTGTACCTCATTTGATGTGTGGGTTATGTTTTGGGTATTCCAGTTTTCTAGGTTAATATCCACTTATTAGTGAGTGCATACCATGATTCACCTTTTGAGTCTGGGTTACCTCACTTAGTATGATGTTCTCTAGCTCCATCCATTTGCCTAAGAATTTCATGAATTCATTATTTCTAATGGCTGAATAGTACTCCATTGTGTAGATATACCACATTTTTTGCATCCACTCTTCTGTTGAGGGATACCTGGGTTCTTTCCAGCATCTGGCAATTATAAATAGGGCTGCTATGAATATAGTAGAGCATATATCCTTATTACATGGTGGGGAATCCTCTGCATATATGCCCAGGAGTGGTATAGCAGGATCTTCGGGAAGTGAGGTGCCCAGTTTTCCGAGGAACCACCAGACTGATTTCCAGAGAGGTTGTACCAATTTGCAACCCCACCAGCAGTGAAGGAGTGTTCCTCTTTCTCCACACCCTCTCCAACACCTGCTATCTCCTGAATTTTTAATCTTAACCATTCTGACTGATGTAAGGTGAAATCTCAGGGTTGTTTTGATTTGTATTTCCCTAATGACTAGTGAAGTTTAGCATTTTTTAAGATGCTTCTCCGCCATCCGAAATTCTTCAGGTGAGAATTCTTTGTTTAATTCTGTACCCCATTTTTTAATAGGGTTGCTTGGTTTTCTGGAGTCTAACTTCTTGAGTTCTTTATATATATTGGATATTAGCCCTCTATCTGATGTAGGATTGGTGAAGATCTTTTCCCAATTTGTTGGTTGCCGATTTGTCTTCTTGAAGGTGTCCTTTGCCTTACAGAAACTTTGTAATTTTATGAGGTCCCATTTGTCAATTCTTGATCTTAGAGCATATGCTATTGGTGTTCTGTTCATAAACTTTCTCCCTGTACCAATGTCCACAAGGGTCTTCCCCAGTTTCTTTTCTATTAGCTTCAGAGTGTCTGGCTTTATGTGGAGGTCCTTGATCCATTTGGATTTGAGCTTAGTACAAGGAGACAAGGATGCATCAATTCACATTCTTCTGCATGTTGACCTCCAGTTGAACCAGCACCATTTGTTGAAAAGGCTATCTTTTTTCCATTGGATGTTTTCAGCCTCCTTGTCGAGGATCAAGTGGCCATAGGTGTGTGGGTTCATTTCTGGATCTTCAATCCTGTTCCATTGATCCTCCTGCCTGTCACTGTACCAATACCATGCAGTTTTTAACACTATTGCTCTGTAGTATTGCGTGAGGTCAGGAATACTGATTCCCCCAGATTTTCTTTTGTTGCTGAGAATAGTTTTAGCTATCCTGGTCTTTTGTTATTCTAGATGAATTTGATAATTGCTCTTTCTAACTCTGTGAAGAATTGAGTTGGGATTTTGATGGGTATTGCGTTGAATCTGTATATTGCTTTTGGCAAAATGGCCATTTTAACTGTATTGATTCTACCGATCCATGAGCATGGGAGGTTTTCCCATTTTTTGAGGTCTTCTTCCATTTCCTTCTTCAGAGTCTTGAAGTTCTTGTCATACAGATCTTTCACATGTTTGGTAAGAGTCACCCCAAGATACTTTATACTGTTTGTGGCTATTGTGAAGGGAGTCATTTCCCTAATTTCTTTCTCAGCCTACTTATTCTTTGATTATAGGAAGGCCACTGATTTGCTTGAGTTGATTTTATAATCTGCCACTTTGCTGAAGTTGTTTATCAGCTGTAGGAGTTCTCTAGTGGAGTTTTTTGGGTCACTTAGGTAGACGATCATGTCGTCTGCAAATAATGATAGTTTAACTTCTTCCTTTCCGATTTGTATCCCTTTGACCTCCTTATGTTGTCGAATTGCCCGAGCTAGTACCTCAAGTACCATATTGAAAAGATAAGGAGAAAGGGTTCAGCCTTGTCTGGTCCCTGATTTCAATGGGATTGCTTCAAGTTTCTCTCCATTTAGTTTGATGCTGGCTACCGGTTTGCTGTATATTGCTTTTACTATGTTTAGGTATGGGCCTTGAATTCCTGTTCTCTCCAAGACTTTAAGCATGAAAGGATGCTGAATTTTGTCAAATGCTTTTTCAGCATCCAATGAAATGACCATGTGGTTTTGTTCTTTGAGTTTGTTTATGTAGTGGATTGCATTGATGGATTTCTGTATATTGAACCAACCCTGCATTCCTGGGATAAAGCCTACTTGATCATGGTGGATGATCGTTTTGATGTGTTCTTGGATTCGGTTGGCAAGAATTTTATTGAGTATTTTGGCATCGATGTTCATAAGGGAAATTGGTCTGAAGTTCTCTTTCTTTGTTGGATCTTTGTGTCGTTTTGGTATCAGCATAATTGTGGCTTCATAGAAGGTATTGGTTAGTGTTCCTTCTGTTTCTATTGTGTGGAATAGTTTGAAGAGTATTGGTGTTAGGTCTTCTTTGAAGGTCTGATCGATTTCTGCACTGAAGCCATCTGGTCCTGTGCTTTTTTTGGTTAGAAGAATTTCTATGACTCCTTCTATTTCTTTAGGCATTATGGGACTGTTTGGATGGTCTAGTTGGTTCTGATTTAATTTTGGTATTTGGTATCTGTCAAGGAAATTGTCCATTTCCTCCAGATGCTCCAGTTGTGTTGAGTACAGGCTCTTGTAGTAGGACCTGATGATTTTTTGAATTTCCTCAGTTTCTGTTGTTATATCACCCTTTTCATTTCTAATTTTGTTAATTTGGATACTTTCTTTGTGCCCTTTGGTCAGTCTGGCTAAGGGTTTATCTATCTTGTTGATTTTCTCAAAGAACCATCTCCCGGATTCGTTGATTCTTTGTATGGTTCTCTTTGTTTCCACTTGACTGATTTCAGCCCTGAGTTTGATGATTTCCTGTCTTCTATTCCTCCAGGGTGAATTGGCTTCTTTTTATTCCAGGGCTTTCAGGTATGTCCTTAAGCTGCTAGTGTATGCACTCTCCATTTTCTTTGTGGAGACACTCAGGGCTATGAGTTTTCCTCTTAGCACTCCTTTCATTGTGTCCCAAAGATTTGGTTATGTTGTGCCTTCATTTTCATTAAATTCTAAAAAGTCTCTGAATTCTTTCTGTATTTCTTCTTTGGCCAAGGAGTCATTGAGTAGAGTATTGTTCAGCCTCCATGTGTATGTGGGCTTTCTGTTGTTTTTGTTGCTATTGAAGACCACTCTTACTCCATAATGATCAGATGGGAGGCATGGGATTAGTTTGAACTTTTTATATTTGTTGAAGTCTGTCTTGTGAACAATTATATGGTCGATTTTGTAGAAATCGATTTTGTAGAATCATGGTATGTAGAAATGCATACCATGAATGCATACCATGTAGGTACTGAGAAAAGGGTATATTTTGTTTTAGGGTGAAATGTTTTAAAATATTAGTCAAGTCCAATTGGTCCAAGGCTTCAATTAGTTTTTTTTTATTCGATATAATTTATTTACATTTCAAATGACTTCCCCTTTTCTAGCCCCCCCACTCCCGGAAAGTCCCGTAAGCCCCCTTCTCTTCCCCTGTCCTCCCACCCACCCCTTCCCACATCCCCGTTCTGGTTTTGCTGAGTACTGTTTCACTGAGTCTTTCCAGAAAAAGGGGCCACTCCTCCTTTCTTCTTGTACCTCATTTGATGTGTGGATTATGTTTTGGGTATTCCAGTTTTCTAGGTTAATATCCACTTAATAGTGAATGCATACCATGATTCACCTTTTGAGTCTGGGTTACCTCACTTAGTATGACATTCTCTAGCTCCATCCATTTGCCTAAGAATTTCATGAATTCATTGTTTCTAAAGGCTGAATAGTACTCCATTGTGTAGATATATCACATTTTTTGCATCCACTCTTCTGTTGAGGCATACCTGGGTTCTTTCCAGCATCTGGCAATTATAAATAGGGCTGCTATGAACATAGTAGAACATGTATCCTTATTACATGGTGGGGAGTCTTCTGGGTATATGCCCAGGAGTGGTATAGCAGGATCTTCTGGAAGTGAGGTGCCCAGTTTTCGGAGGAACCGCCAGACTGATTTCCAGAGTGGTTGTACCAATTTGCAACCTCACCAGCAGTGGAGGAGTGTTCCTCTTTCTCCACACCCTCTCCAACACCTGCTGTCTCCTGAGTTTTTAATCTTAGCCATTCTGACTGGTGTAAGATGAAATCTTAGGGTTGTTTTGATTTGCATTTCCCTAATGACTAATGAAGTTGAGCCTTTTTTAAAATGCTTCTCCGCCATCCGAAGTTCTTCAGGTGAGAATTCTTTGTTTAACTCTGTACCCCATTTTTTAATAGGGTTGTTCGGTTTTCTGGAGTCTAACTTCTTGAGTTCTTTATATATATTGGATATTAGCCCTCTATCTGATGTAGGATTGGTGAAGATCTTTTCCCAATTTGTTGGTTGCCGATCTGTCCTCTTGATGGTGTCCTTTGCCTTACAGCAACTCTGTAACCTTATGAGGTCCCATTTGTCAATTCTTGCTCTTAGAGCATATGCTATTGGTGTTCTGTTCAGAAACTTTCTCCCTGTACCGATGTCCTCAAGGGTCTTCCCCAGTTTCTTTTCTACTAGCTTCAGAGTGTCTGGCTTTATGTGGAGGTCCTTGATCCATTTGGATTTGAGCTTAGTACAAGGAGACAAGGATGGATCAATTCGCATTCTTCTGCATGCTGACCTCCAGTTGAACCAGCACCATTTGTTGAAAAGGCTATCTTTTTTCCATGGGATGTTTTCAGCCTCTTTGTCGAGGATCAAGTGGCCATAGGTGTGTGGGTTCATTTCTGGATCTTCAATCCTGTTCCATTGATCCTCCTGCCTGTCACTGTACCAATACCATGCAGTTTTTATCACTATTGCTCTGTAGTATTGCTTGAGGTCAGGGATACTGATTCCCCCAGATTTTCTTTTGTTGCTGAGAATAGTTTTAGCTATCCTGGGTTTTTTGTTGTTCCAGATGAATTTGATAATTGCTCTTTCTAACTCTGTGAAGAATTGAGTTGGGATTTTGATGGGTATTGCATTGAATCTGTATAGTGCTTTAGGCAAAATGGCCATTTTAACTATATTGATTCTACCGATCCATGAGCATGGGAGGTTTTCCCATTTTTTGAGGTCTTCTTCCATTTCCTTCTTCAGAGTCTTGAAGTTCTTGTCATACAGATCTTTCACATGTTTGGTAAGAGTCACCCCAAGATACTTTATACTGTTTGTGGCTATTGTGAAGGGGGTCATTTCCCTAATTTCTTTCTCAGCCTGCTTATCCTTTGAGTATAGGAAGGTCACTGATTTGCTTGAGTTGATTTTATAACCTGCCACTTTGCTGAAGTTGTTTATCAGCTGTAGGAGCTCTCTAGTGGAGTTCTTTGGGTCACTTAGGTAGACGATCATGTCGTCTGCAAATAATGATAGTTTGACTTCTTCCTTTCCAATTTGTTTCCCTTTGATCTCCTTATGTTGTCGAATTGCCCGAGCTAGTACCTCAAGTACAATATTGAAAAGATAAGGAGAAAGGGGGCAGCCTTGTCTGGTCCCTGATTTCAGTGGGATTGCTTCAAGTTTCTCTCCATTTAGTTTGATGCTGGCTACCGGTTTGCTGTATATTGCTTTTACTATGTTTAGGTATGGGCCTTGAATTCCTGTTCTCTCCAAGACTTTAAGCATGAAGGGATGCTGAATTTTGTCAAATGCTTTTTCAGCATCCAATGAAATGACCATTTGAGTTTTCTTAGTTGTTTCTACTTCTGATTTTAGATCCTGGATGGTTTTGCTTAGCTCCTTCACTTGCATGTTTGTGTTTTCCTGTAATTCTTTAAGAGATTTTTGTGTTTCCTTTTTCATGACCTCAGCCTGTTGACCAAAGTTCTCCTGTATTTCTTTAAGAGATTTTTCTGTTTCGTCTTTCATGACCTCAGCCTGTTGACCAAAATTTTCCTGTATTTCTTTAAGTGTTTTTTTTGCATTTCCTCCTTGTTGGCTTTTGTATTCTCCTGGATTTCTTTCAATGATTTTTGTGTTTCCCTTGCAAGGGCTTCTAAATTTTGATCCATTTTCTCCTGAATTTCTTTAAGTATGTCCTTCATGTGTTCCTGTACCAGCATCATGACCAGTGATTTGAAATCCAAATCTTGTTTTACTGGTGTGATGGGGTATCCAGGACATGTTGGTAGAGGAGAATTGGGTTCAGATGTTGCCATATTGCTTTGATTTCTGTTAGTGACGTTCCTGCGTTTGCCTTTTGCCATCTAGTTCTCACTGGTGTTAGTTTGTCCTGTCAGTGCTGAATTCCCCAGTGCAAGCTGCCCCTTCCCAGTTGGCCTCTGGTGCACAGCTTACCTCCTGCACTGCTTGTAGACAGGGTGCTGCTGCCCAGGCTGTTCAGATCCCAAAGCAGGCACCCGAAGGCTCCCGCTGGGGCCCGCTGGATTCACTGGAGCACACTGACTTCTCCCAGCTGGCCTCCCGGAAGCCCAGCTAGCCACTTGCAGGACTTGGAGATGTGGTGCTGCCGCCCAGGCTGATCTGGATCCGGAAGCGGAGGGAGTAGAGCTGAGGGCTTCTGCCTGAGGCCTTGCCCCAGATTGTGTCCATGGAGCAGATGGAGCCCGTGTGCACCCCCAGGGAGTGCCGATGGTGTATGCTGCTGTGATCTCCCCTGTGTTCCGCTCACTCCACTGGGCAGCCGATCCGCCAACCGGGCTGTCGCACACAAGGTTAGCCTGGCCGCCCAGTCCCTGAGTCCAGGCAAAAGCCTGGGAGGCCAAGGTCCAAGCAAAGTTCCCCTAGGGCTATGACTGTTAATTGGATCTGCCAGGTGACTAGGATGGCGGGCGTGCGTGCCTGCGCTCCCTGAAAGCACCGGGAGAGTCTGCTGTGCTAACAATCCCCTGGGCGGGTTGACTCACAGATGGCCCACCAAGCTGCCCAGTCCTTGGGGTCAGTTCTGTGCCTTTTGGGGCCTAGACCCCCGCTTTGTTAGCCTCAGGCTATGCCTGTTACAGGTCTGCCCGCCAGAGCTCTCTGTAGTCCTGCAGGTAAAATGGCGGTGCGCGCAGGCCTGGGCAAAAAACCTCCTGGCTGGGTCGGCTTCAATTAGTTTTGTTGTGTCCCTGTTTGGTTTCTGTTTTACTGATTGGTCCACTGAGGAGAGTGGAGTCACCCACAATTATTGTGTTAGGTGCAATGTGTGCTTTGAGCTTTAGTAAAGTTTCTTTTATGAATGAGAGTGCCCTTGAATTTTGCGCATAGATGTTCAGAATTGAAAGTTCTTCTTGGTGGATTTTTCCTTTGACCAGCAAGAAGTGTCCATCTGTATCTCTTTAGATGACTTTAGGTTAAAAGTCTATTTTATCTGATATTATAATGGCTACTCCAGCTCATTTCCTGAGACCATTGGCTTGTAAAATTGTCTTCCAGCCTTTTACTCTAAGGTAGTTTTTGTCTATGATAATGAGGTGTGTTTCCTGCATGCAGCAAAATGTAGTGTCCTGTTTCTTTATCCTGTCTGCTAGTCTATGTCTTTTTATTGGGGAGTTGAGTCCATTGACATTAAGAAATAATAAGAAATAGCTATTACTTCCTGTCATTTTCGATTTTATTTTTACATTTGAGTGGTTATGTTCTTTTGGGTTTGATGAAAGAAGGTAACTATCTTGCTTTTTCCAGCGTTTTGTTTCCATCCTTGTATTGGAGTTTTCCTCCTATTATTCTTTGTAGAGCTGGGTTTGTATAAAGATATTGTGTAAATTTGGTTGTGTCATGGTATATCTTGGTTTCTTCATCTATTGTGATTGAGAGTTTTGCTGGGTATAGTAGTCTTGGCTGACATTTGTGTTCTCTTAGAGCCTGCATGAGATCTGCCCAGGATCTTCTAGCTTTCATGGTCTCTGGTGAGATGTCTGGAATGATTCTGATAGGTCTTCCTTTATATGTTACTTTGCCTTTTTTTCTTGCTGCCTTTAATATTCTTTCTTTGTTTAGTACATTTGGGGTTTTGATTATTTTGTGACGAGAGGTATTTCTGCTCAGGTTCAGTCTCTTTGGAGTTCTGTAGGCTTCTTGTATATTCATGGGCATCTTTCTCTTTAAGTTGGGGGAGTTTTCTTTCATAATTTTTTTGAAGATATTTGCTGGCACTTTCATCTGTAAACCTTTACTCTCATCTATACCTATAAGCCTTAGATTTGGTCTTCTCATTGTGTCCTGGATTTCCTGGATGTTCTGGGATACAAGCTTTTTGCATTTTGCATTCTCTGTGACTGTTGAGTCAATGGTTTCTATGGTGTCTTCGGCATCTGAGATTCTTTCTTCAAACTCTTGTATTCTGTTATTGATATTTGCATCTATGGCCCCTGATTTCTTCTTAAGGTTTTCTATCTCCAAAGTTGTCTCCCTTTGTGATTTCTTAATTGTTTCTATTTCTGACTTTAGATCCTGGATGGTTTTGCTTAGCTCGTTCACTTGCTTGTTTGTGTTTTCCTGTACTACTTTAAGAAATTTTTGTGTTTCCTCTTTCATGACTTCTGGTATTTGACTCACTTTCTCCTGCATTTCTTTAAGTTTTTTTTTTTTTTGTATGTGTGTTTCTTCTTTATTAGCTTCTATCTCTTGATCCTTATTCTCCTGAATTTCTTTAAGTGATTTTTGTGTTTCCATTAATCGGGTTTCTAGCTTATTCATGTTCCCCTGTATTTCTTTAAGAGATTCATTCCTATCCTTTTTGTGTTCTTCCAGCAGCATCATGAACAGTGATTTTAAATCCAAATCTTGTTTTTCTGGTGTATTTGTGTAACCAGGACTTGCTGATGTTGGAGAGTTTGGTTCAGACGCTGCCATATTGCCTAGATTTCTGTTAGTAGCGTTCCTGCATTTGCCCTTCGCCATCTTGTTATTTCTGGCATTAGTTGGTCTTGTCTCTGGCTGTTTTATGTGCCTCCTGTTAGGCTGTATACAGGGCTATTTCTGCAACATTGGATGGCTGGGTTTCCCCTGTTACAGATTGCTGATGTCCTATCCTCCTCTTGGGTGCCCTTGGAGCTCTAGTGTGCCTTGCTCCAGATTGTCTGTGTGAACCAGGAGGTGCCCATTTGCTCCTTCAGAGAGTGCTGGTGTTGTATGCTGCGGGGACCTTTTCAGAGTGCTGGTCACTCTGCTGGATAGCCTATCTCCCAACCAAGTTGGTGCACACAAGGCTAGCCTAGCTGCTGAGGCCCTGAGTCTAGGCAAAAGCCTGGCAGCCTAAGGCCCAAGCAAAATTCCCCTTGGGCTATGACTGATAATTGGTTCTGTCAGGTAGCCAGGATGGTTGCGTGGGCATGCTCCCTGAAATTGCTGTGAAAGTCTGCTAGGCTAAAAATCTCCTGGCCAGGATGGCACACAGATGGCCCCCAGAGCAGCCTAGGTCCCGGTGGCAGTCCAAGGCCTGTCGGGCTTAGACCCCCACTATGTTAGCCTTGGGCTATGACTCTTAGCTGACTCTGCCTGCTAGAACTCTCTGTCGTCCCATAGTCAAAATGGTGGTGTGAGCCAATTGGCACACCAATGCACCACCACCCTGAACAACCCAGGGCCTGGGTGCAGGCCAACGCCCATTGGGCTTAGACCCCCGCGATGTTGGCCTCAGGATATATTTGTGTACCTCAGTCTGTCTGATTTCTCTGGTGCCTGAGATGCAAGATGGCGGAAAGTCTCTCTTAACTGACTGGCAGGAGGCAGAGTTCTGATGTGGCTTCTGTGCATTGAAAGGGGCTGTAAATCTGCCACTGCTTGCAGCCTGGCTGGCCAGCGAAGGTCAGTGGTCATGGGCGCAAGGTCTGCCCTGTCACTTTGGTTCCACTGCTGATGGCCCTTTTGCTGGACGAGCTGCTGCTGCTGCTGCTGCTGCCACTGCCGCCGAGCTCTGCCCTTTCCTATATAAACATTTATTAGAGCTAATTTTTTGGAAAATATAATGATATTGTAAAATAGTTTGTAATTATATATCTATAACAATTTTGTTATATCATTATACATGTTATAGATATTTAACATTATTTGCATATTGGAGTATTTACATGTTATATTAGCAGTATCGTAATTAATTGGAATTTGAAGGAAATACATACTACTTGTAGCAGGTTTATTGTTCTCACCTGCTGGGGTTCAATATAGAAAAAAGAAATTCCTCTGAATCTGTATATAATGATATAATTGTTTGCAAATAATTTTTAAGAAATTCATAAGGTAGAAACCAGCAATGAATGCTTGAGAAGTGTATTATTGCTGGTCAAACTGGAAGTATCAGGTTTTAATGTACATTTTCTCTTATATTTCCCTTTTACATGGTACACGTTGGCCATGAAAACTAAACCATAAAACCTTAGGACATTCTTTGTATCTTCTAAGTTTTCTATTTCTTAGAATAGAAAGTTAAATTATTATGCTCTGTCTTCACTTTTTTCTATCTTCCTACTAGTTTGGCCCATGAAGTCCCACTTAGACCATTCAAATGCTTTTCTAATCCAGAGTTCCAAACTCCACATTCCTCCACAGAAAAGCATCATCATGTATATCACAGCAATATATCAGTCCTTGGAATCAACTTCTGTCTATTTTTTGCCAAGAGACAGTATGATTATGGAATCGACTATAAAAGAAAACATTTAATTGAGGCTAGTTTATAGTTTCAGAAGTTTGGTCCATTATAATCCTGATGGAAAATGTGGCAGTATGTAAGCAGAAATGATGCTGGAGTAGGAGCTGAGAGTTTTACATCTTAATCTGCAGGCAGCCAAATTAGACTCCCACAATAGGCCTATCTTGAGCATATGAGACCTCAATGCCCAGCTCCACAATGTCATACTTCCTCCAACAAGGCCACACTCACTCTATCAAAGCCATACCTTCTAACACTGCCACTTCCTTTGGGTCAAGTATTCAAACACATGAGTCTATGAGGACAGTCTTATCCAAGCCTAAAATTAAATCAATTAAATTAACAATATGTACTATATTAATATAAGTATCATATAATGACCTTAATACATATAAATCATTCATGAAAATCTGATAATCTTATATGAAGAAGAAAAATGCAACTAACATGCAATGAATTGGGAAAAATGCCTTCCAGTTTTGGCTGACATATGCTGTATTAAAACAGACACAGTGGACAATTAGCTATTTTCCAGTGACTTTGATTGTATATTCAATCATCAGTTTTTTAACAGAGAAGCAGGAAAATGGGAACATTTGTGCACTGCACCATATTTTAAAACGTATTACAAACAATCATCTAATCTTATCCATTTTAGAATCAATCAGAAAAGGCAAAAGCACAAGTTTGAGCTTGAGAACGAATCTTTAAAACTGACATGAAAAAATAAACTGTGTTGCAGCAGAACTCAGTTCTTGTGTGTGTGTGTGTGTGTATGTGTGTGTGTGTCTGCATATGTACCTGTGTTCTTTTATTGAAAGTAAACTATTTTCTAAAATAGTGTATCATGATTATGGTTTTCACTCCCTCTCAGTCTCCATTCCTCCCTACCCCACTCCCAAATCTGGATCCATTCCCTTTCTGTCTCTCATTGTCTTTTCATTTCAGAAAAGCTGCCTTGCTGATTTCCATAGAAGATGTACAAGTTTGTATGTGCACCAACTCTAAGAGTACTTACTGTTCTTCTAGAAAACCCATAGCTAGGTACCAGATTGAGGTAACTGAAAGGAATAATCCCAAAGTCCAATAACTGTAACAACAGAGGAATCAATGAAGTTCTTCCCAGGAGCACCTACAACATTGCCACATAAACACACACACACACACACACACACACACACACACACACACACACACACACATACACACACACACACAATATAAACACAAATGAAACTAAAGATAAATCTTTTAAAAATATTATATATGAAAACTGTAGGTTACTGAGATTTGATTCTTACAAAAAACTGTAAGTACAAAAAAGGGAAAATTTAGATGAAAAGAAGATATTTGTAATGATATAACATGGAAATTATTTCATAATATATAAAAATTTACATGTTAATGAAAGGATAATAAAAAATGGAAGAAGATATGACATGTTTTTGTGAACATTGAGTATTTAAATTGAAATTTAGTATATTTACAAAATTAAAACCTTAGAAATAGTAACTCACAGCCACTAGACTTGGGGTAACTTTATGTAATATTTTGAAGAAAATATATGGATATTTATATTTCATTGGATGGAATTGTTAATGGCTTCAATATGAAATGAGCTAATACTCTACATGGATTGATGGTTCATTCCCTCATTGAAAGAAAATAGAATCAGGTCATTATGAGCATGATCAATAATATAGTAATGGATTTTTAATTTAGAGTCACCTTAGAAATAGGATAAACATTCAAAGACAACACCGATTTTAAGAATATTTCACCTCTGTGAATTAGAGATTATAGTTTTTCCTGAGACTCTCTTCTCTTCTTTTTTAATAAACATCCCTCTTTCTCTTCTCTCTCTGTTCCCCCTCTTTGCTTCTCTTTTCCACTCCTCTCCCTTCTTTACTTTCTTCCTTTCTTTCCCCTTCCACTAATCTCTGGTAACCTCCCCTCCCTCTTTCACCTTTCCTCACCTCTCTTCTCCTGTCATCTATTTTGCCACTCTTCTACACTCTGCTCTTAGCAATCTCCTCTTTATTTCTTCATACCCTGACTCTCCTGTCCTCTCCTGTCCTCTCCTGTCCTCTCCTCTCCTCTCCTCTCCAAGGTTCCACCTAAAAAGAAATTTCCAGAAATCTAATTAGAAAGCGAAGTTATTTTTTCTGAAAGTTAAGAGAAATTCTGAAGATAAAGGATAGTTTTCTGACACAATATATGAAAACTTGGCTCAGGTGATTTGATATATTGTTAAATATATGTGTTTCCCTGTGTCTGTGAGAGTGTGAGCATGTGTGCGTTTATGTCTTTGCGTGTATGCATGTCTGTACGTCTATTTTATGAAAATAGTGTTGTACAATTAGAAGCCATGAGAAACATCAAAATGCTAAATTCAGAGAACAAATTAGGACTGTATACTATGATATTTTGATTAACAACAATGTGTTTTGTGAATACATTGTATAAGAGATATAATAGTACATTCCACTGTTCTATCTGAACAGACCAGTGCAATAAACCGGAATGATAGGAACCATTTTTCAATTTACAAAGACAGGAAAGAGCGTTTAAAAGGGGTTAAGCAATTTGTCTGAGGTCAGAGAGTCAGTGCTTGGTTTAAGACCAAAGATTGCTTCATATCCACTAAAACTCTCCATGCTTTTTAAAGAGTGTGAAATACAAATGTGTTCATTGTGCTTGTTATGTTTGTTTCAAGCAAAATAATTAGCGAGAAGGATTTGCTAAGGAATATTGATATTAATGAAAATATAAGGGGAAATGGAATCATGTTTTTCAAAGAAGAAAAGATGTTTTAGAATCTAAGAAAATGGTATGAAGAAACTGGAAAAAATGATGTGATTGTCATTTAAAAAAATTCAAAAACTGACCTTTTGATAATATAACTATGGAAGTCTTTTCCAGGATCTGAACAGTCATTAAGCTTCCTTGTTCTATGACAATTTAGGAAGTTAATTCCTGAACAGGACATTTACTTCTTCATATCCCTTAAGAATGACTCCTGTAGGAGTTCTCTAGTGGAGTTTTTTGGGTCGCTTAGGTAGCCTATCATGTCATCTGCAAATAATGATAGTTTGACTTCTTCTTTTCCAATTTGTATCCCTTTGACCTCCTTATGTTGTCGAATTTCCAGAGCTAGTACCTCAAGTACAATATTGAAAAGATAAGGAGAAAGTGGGCAGCCCTGTCTAGTCCCTGATATTAGTGGGATTGCTTCAAGTTTCTCTCCATTTAGTTTGATGCTGGCTACCGGTTTGCTGTATATTGCTTTAACGATGTTTAGGTATGGGCCTTGAATTCCTGTTCTTTCCAAAACTTTAAGCATGAAAGGATGCTGAATTTTGTCAAATGCTTTTTCAGCATCCAATGAAATGACCATGTGGTTTTTTCCTTTGAGTTTGTTTATGTAGTGGATTGCATTGATGGATTTCCGTATATTGGACCAACCCTGCATCCCTGGGATAAAGCCTACTTGATCATGTTGGATGATCGTTTTGATGTGTTCTTGGATTCGGTTGGCAAGAATTTTATTGAGTATTTTTGAATCGATGTTCATATGGGAGATTGGTCTGAAGTTTTCTTTGTTTGTTGGATATTTGTGTGGTTTTGGTATTAGTGTAATTGTGGCTTCGTAGAAGGAATTGGGTAGTGTTCCTTCTGTTTCTATTTTGTGGAATAATTTGAAGAGTATTGGTGTTAGGTCTTCTTTGAAGGTCTGATAGAATTCTTCCCTGAAATCATCTGGTCCTGTGCTTTTTTTGGTTGGAAGTCTTTCTATGACCCCTTCTATTTCTTTAGGGGTTATGAGACTGTTTAGATGATCTATTTGGTCCTGATTTAATTTTGGTATTTGGTATCTGTGTAGGAAATTATCAATTTCCTCCAGATTCTCCAGTTGTGTTGAGTATAGGCTTTTGTAGTAGTCTACCTAAGAGACCCAAAAAACTCCACTAGAGAACTCCTACAGCTGATAAACAACTCAGCAAAGTGGCAGGTTATAAAATCAACTCAAGCAAATCAGTGGCCTTCCTATACTCAAAGGATAAGCAGGCTGAGAAAGAAATTAGGGAAATGACTCCCTTCACAATAGCCACAAACAGTATAAAGTACCTTGGGGTGACTCTTACCAAACATGTGAACGATCTGTATGACAAGAACTTCAAGACTCTGAAGAAGGAAATGGAAGAAGACCTCAAGAAATGGGAAAACCTCCCATGCTCATGGATCGGCAGGATCAATATAGTTAAATTGGCCATTTTGCCAAAAGCAATATACAGATTCAATGCAATACCCATCAAAATCCCAACTCAATTCTTCACAGAGTTAGAAAGAGCAATTCTCAAATTCATCTGGAATAACAAAAAACCCAGGATAGCTAAAACTATTCTCAGCAACAAAAGAAATTCCGGGGGAATCAGTGTCCCTGACCTCAAGCAATACTACAGAGCAATAGTGTTAAAAACTGCATGGTATTGGGACAGTGACAGGCAGGAGGATCAATGGAACAGGATTGAAGAACCAGAAATGAACCCACACACCTATGGCCACTTGATCCTCGACAAAGGGGCTGAAAACATCCAATGGAAAAAAGATAGCCTTTTCAACAAATGGTGCTGGTTCAACTGGAGGTCAGCATGCAGAAGAATGCGAATTGATCCATCCTTGGCTCCTTGTACTAAGCTCAAATCCAAATGGATCAAGGACCTCCACATAAAGCCAGACACTCTGAAGCTAATAGAATATAAACTGGGGAAGACCCTTGAGGACATCGGTACAGGGAGAAAGTTTCTGAACAGAACACCAATAGCTTATGCTCTAAGATCAAGAATTGACAAATGGGACCTCATAAAATTACAAAGTTTCTATGTCTTATTTATTTAAATAAATAAGTAAAAATAAATCAAATATTAAAATATATATCTGTATTTTTTATAAAGAATATTTCAAATTAATACATGATATGGGAATTAAAGAAACTAATACAAATGGAATATTATTTTATGGACCAAACTTACATGTGGGTAAGCAAGGAAAATTGAAAGAATGAGAAGCAATGTGACCTTTACATTTTAAAAATATAACTGTTTTACAAAGTAGACAATGATGGGTAAAAACTAAAGCAAACATAAAGGAGAGGGAATTCTGAGAATAATGTGCCTGGGACTATATATTTCGACTCTTCATGGAGCTGTTGCTAGCTATATATACTCAGGCAGGATAATTTTGTTTTTATTATTTATTTACTCCTGCAATTCTAAATTTGTTCATCTCTCATATAATACATTCCACCTACAGTTTTCCATCCCTTCCCTCCTCACAGTCTGCCTCCACTACCTGCTGACTCCCACAGATGTACTTGTCTTTAGTTACTTTTCAGAATAGAAAGCCCCTACATGGATAGTACACATGGTGTTACCCATGGCTCCAGATGCATAGGCAGCAGTGAATGGCCATGTTGGACATCAAAGGGAGGAGAGGCCCTGGTCCTGGAAAGGTTCAATGCAGTAGTGTAGTGGAATAACAGGACAGGGAAGTGGAAGGTGTTTGATGGGGGAACAGGGGGGGTGGGTTGGCTTGTGGGTCTGGGTTTGTGGCGACAAGGAAAGGTGAAATCATTTGAAATGTAAATAAAGAATATATCTAATTTTTAAAAAAGACTAATAACAATCCTTTGCCTCCTGGAATGGATACTGTGTTGTAATTTTTCTTGCTTCAATATTTTACATAAATTAAGTTACATTGTTTTTGGTCAATAGCAGCATTATGGTCAAATACTTTTTGAGACACTTATTAATAGGTATTAATACATTTTAGGGGTAAAGGTGGTATTTTATATATTTTATTTTAAAGATATCTTCTTAACAAAATCACACCAAAACAAAACAATGAACCTTCCTTCTCGTATGTATTTCAAAGTGTAAACATCCCAGCTGCTTTAGTGTACTCAGTTTTCTCTTGTTTGTGATTTGTAGAAGGTATCATAGTTTTCAGAATCATAACAGTTTGTGTTGCATAGCATAAATACATATATTTAAGACCAACTATATATAGTAGCAGTTGTATTTATTATAATCCTACACCTTTCTCTGATCTGTTACCAAACTATCAATGGTTCATTATTTTTGTAATATATTAAGTATACATTTTCAGATTATAACCAAATATTTATTATTAATGGGCATGATATATTCATATCATATTATTATAAAATTGAATATCCTATGATTTCAATTGGGTCTGTTCATAATCGCCAAATTTTCCTGGGTATATCTAATTAAAAAACATAAGATTATGCATGTTTAGGAGCTGTGCAGTTGTCATGAAACTATGTAAAATAAACAGGAATGATGAATTAACTATTTCACTCTTAATTAATGAGTAGAAATAACAAATTTATTTTGTATTAATCTTGACACATTCTAGTTTGTCTGTTTTTATTAAAGCCACTGGATATATAATTACCCTAGCCATTCTTAGTTAGCCTTTCCATGTCTTCTAAAGATGACATATGTGGTATGGAAATTGTCTGGCTTTTGCTTTACCATTGATCTCAACATATTGAAATCCATTAATGCTTCCTGTCACTCAGATTATGTGCATGTCATTTCCTTGGAAATATGATGACAACATGTTATTAAACTGAGAATGCAAAAATTTACTCACCCAAGTGCAATGGTTCGAGTGGCGTCATTCTCTACATCTATGTGAACAAGTTTCATTTACCTTTGGAGTGCTGACGTGATGGAATGATTATCGTAAAGGACATTTATAATAGGAAATAAAAAATAAGGTACTTGAGTACAAATGTAGATGTAGTCAAATTACTATTTTGAGAGCTAATTCAATTAAAGGGTTTCCAAAATGAAGAGAGCTACATAAATCAGTATCATTTTATCAGGGAGACGATTAATTCCTATTTGACATATTAGGAGGTAATGTGTTTTCAATTGTTTGTCTTTAGATATTATTATATTTGTAGAGTACATTGCAATATGGGACTCAGGTAATATTTTCTTATCAGTTACTCAACATTTTCAAAGAACCTTTCAATTTTAATTTAATTATTAGCTCATACCATATTTATATGTCTTTATTTTCATTACATTTATTTATTTGGTGGAGTATGTTTATGGTTACATGCACGTAATTATTTGGTTACAGAATAACCTGTTTGAGACAATCGTCTCCTTCCACCATATGGAACCATAGAGTAAAATATATGTTCTCAGATTGGCTGGGAAGTGCCAGCTTGCTGGCCCAAATTAATCACATTGTAAACAAAAAACTCCTCTTGAGTAATAATAATAAAAGATCACATTCACACTAAAATCATCATAATAATGCAACAGATTTACATTATATTTTCCTTTTCATATGTATACTGACATAAAAATATTTTTGATTATGTATATTCATTTTCTATGTGAATGCATTTTATTATATGTCTATGAATACCATTGACATATTACTATTGAATAACTTAAGCCATAATATTATTTTAACACATTCATAGAACTATAACAAAAATATTAAGTAGTGAGTATTATTAAAACCCAATATTTATTTCTCACAGTTTCACACTCTAGATATTGTAAAATTTGGTTCTGGGGAGTGGATGCTTCATGTTCTAGAGAGAGTCATGTTGTATAGTGATTTCACATGGAAGAAAAACATGAGAAAAACTTCAATGTAACCTTTTAACAGGTCACAAACAGCAATTATGAACATTTTATTCTCATGAACAAATTATTTCAAAAATGCCCCACATCCAATTGCTTCCTTGTCTATGAAGCTTTTAGTATATAATTGTGGGAGACACAAATATTTATCCTTCATGATTTTGTCCTAAAAATAACATCAGAGTATAGGAAATAAAATTCAGTGTCCTCATATAGATGGGAGAACCACTGAAGTGGTTTTGATTTTGTTTGGATGGATTTACCATTTATATTGAAGAGGAATCCTAAAAATGTAAAAAATAGGCTATATAAGAACAGTAAAATGTCCAAATGAGAGATTTGTTCTTGACAACATAGCTTTGGCTATAATTTGTATGCCTTTGTCACATGAAACAGGCATATAATACCTCTTTTATTTATTTTATTTTATATAGGTATATATACCTATTTTAACACCTATTTTATTTTTGTTTATTAATCTCTGGTTGTTTGTGACACTATGAATGTATGTCTAAGATAGTGCAGGATACGCCCATTTAACCAAGTCTTCTTTATATATTTTTATTTTTATGAACAACTCATTCCACTCAAAAAACCCTTAGACAATAAATAATGTATTAATTATAATATATTCATTATAAATAAAATATAATTAAACTATGTTTTACTTTTAATCATTTGTGACACAAATCATATTTTGGTGCTGTATCACAGCATTATAAAAGTATTTAGTATACTGTCTTCATAGGAATTTTATAGATCAGGAACCATATGGGCTTTAGGGTGAGTGTCTGAGTTTGGTTTCTTTTGATGTCATAAGCACCGCGACAAAAATCTACTTAAGGAGTAATAAGTTTGTTTCAGCTTAAAATCTGCACACACACATCATGGAATGTCAACTCAAGAATTCAAGGCCAGAACCAGGATTCAAAAACTGAAACAGAGACTGTAGAGAAATGTTTCTTATTGGGCCACTTGCCCTGATATATTTATCTAACTTTATTATACAACCCAGGGCCACCTTTCTGCCCAGAGAGAGCACCATGTATATTGGGTGAGGCCATCCTATATCTATTAAGTAAAAAATGACCCATAGACCGTCCCATGTGTCAATTTGATTGAAGCCATTACTCAATGGAGACATGCTCTTCAAAGGTAAGTTGAGGTTTTGTTAAGTTAACAAAGACTAATTGTATCAATGTGTAGTATCTTGATAATTGACTAATATAGGAATACCCAGGACATTGTGGACAGTATCATTTCCAAGTTAGGGGACAATGAGTACTATAAGAGAGAAGAAAACTAGCCAGAATCAAGTGAACATAAATTAATTTCTCACAGCTTTTGACTGTGGGAGTGATACAACTAGAACTTTTATGATCATAATGCTGAGACGATTTATTTATTTATTTATTTATTTATTTATTTATTCATTTACTTATTTTTGAAGTCATGTAGTGTTACACTGAATTCTAAAATGAGTGAACTATAACCTAGAACTGAGAAATAAACTCAATTCTTCCCTATGTTGTTTGGCACAGTGGCAGAAATGATTCTTGAATAATTACACAGAAATTATTTAATAATTTTTATTATTTGCATGCTGTATTAAGAAACAACAATGGTGAAATGATTACCCAACTTATGTTTGAAGCAAAACTGTGAATAGAGTCAAATTCCACCAGCTAGCTGATTTTACTGGAGTTTTGACTAGACATTCAGTCATTTGACCTGGTCATCTTGTGCAGCACAGAACTTTTTAATTAATGAATAATTTGAGAGCAATATAAACACTATGGCGGTACTCTAAAAGTATGGAATTTAAGGAAATGGATTTTCCAGACTATTCTCAAATATTAAATAAATAAAAGTGCTGTAGGGCTTAGCTGTTTCTATTTTTTGTAACATTTATAGCCCTATTAAGATGGACTCTACAGTAAGCTTTCATTACCCTCTTAACCTATAATTATGCCATTTCTTAGGTAGCCACATAGATTTGTTATGTCCTCTATGTCACCCTCAATCTACTTCTTTTCTAATTATTTTTGAAATGCTGAATTGAGATTAATTTCAGTGGTTCTAATGTATATAATTGAAGTGAAACTTGAAATCAAATTACCACAGGATAAGGTGATATTTAGTGAAAGCAGTTTAAATTGGAGAAAACTGGGCCTAAGTGTGGAAGAATATTGATATATATATGTTAATTCATTTCTGCAGTGCTATGTAAAGGGGTTGGCATAGAATGTTTAGCTTTTAATTAATGTGCTAGAGATGGATATGTGAGCCAGGAAGTATTATCAAAAGAATGAAACAGTAACTGCTCCTTAGGGAACTTTAGAAAACATTTAGTAAGCACTGAGTAATGTCCCCTAATTCACTTGCAATGCAATCCTTTACTGTTTGTTACATTTGTAGTAATCACACTTGCCTTATACTTCTTGATTAGAAAACAGAATAATACTTTTTTATGGATATAATTGTAGAATGTCAAAATGTGCTAATTTTATTTTGTGCAGTAATTTTAATTAGTTTCTATTGAATTTATTGTTCAACAATGAATTGGATTAAGAAAAGAAAGATTAATAATAATAACCAAATTATTTGCATGAATAGTCTATGGGCCATTCCAAAGCATAGAGTAAATTAGTAGCTACCAGAGGCAGATGAGAGATGATGAGCTTAATTACTATGACATGGAAAGAGTCTGTTTGTGATGGAAATGTTCTAAAACCAGATTGATCTTTCTTAGACTTTTTATTTCATTCATATATTGCTAGTAATAATACAAAGTATTATAATTTAGTAAACAGTTCCACAGATAAGTAGACGAATTCCTAATAAATGGGAAGCGGGTTATGCCTACTTAGATGTAATTACATTTATGAGCTTATGAATTAACTTGATAAAAAGTGAATTGTGATATCTAAAGCAAATGCAGTTTCAAGCTAAGTTTTGTTAACCCTGTTCTAGCTTCAACACCTGAATGGCATAATCCAACTTCTCATATGCTAGCTCCAGTGTCAACTCTTGGGAAGGGTGTTGGATGGCTGATGCTTCTTTAGTTCCTTAGACTGTATACGATATTGTTTGCCTCTAGAAATCTTAACTTTAGAATCATACACATGAAAAGAGTTTCATATTAAATTCCATCCACTTCCTTGGGAAATTCCTAGGGGAGACTCTAAAGAGAAGAGAGCAGGCACAGGAAGGTCATGCTTCAATCTGCAGATGGAAGGGTCATTTACCAAGATTGCGAATTTTATGTATACTATAACTGAAATAATAGAAGTTTTAGTCATGATAGGTAGCTGTATAAGTAGTTTATTTTCCTAAACCTTTCTGTTATCAAAATTATGCTTGTATGCCATTACCAGGCAATGATAATAGTGATATTTTTGTTTCACTACTCAATTTTTATCTATCAGGATGCTTTCTGCAAGTTCTAATCTCTTTCTTGTGGAAGACCTGTTCAGATGTTTTTTTGTATGTTTGTTTGTATTATTGTTTCTTTGGTTCTTATTGATTGCTTGTTTTGATTTTTGTTGTTAGTTTGTTTATTTTGTCCTGTTTTGTTTGAGACAGCTTTTCTCTGTGTAGCCCTAGCTGTCCAAGAAGTCTTTGTAGATCAGGCTAGCTTCAAATTCAGATATCCACCTGCCTCTGGTTCTCAAATTCTGCTTGGATCAGCGTTCAGACTACTTATTGGGATTTTGTAAAACTTGCCTTAGAGTCTTTAGGAATCATTGTAGAGTGTAATGTTTAGAAACAAAAAGAATTTGGCCTTGATTGATTTCCATTATCAGAGAGATGCTGATTTCTTTGACCTAGCTGACAAAGTACATGATTAATTTGAAGGTACATACATGAAACTGCCTACAAATGAAACAAAACAATATGTAAAGCTACAGTCCACTAAAACATCCATATGTGAGCACACTATTGGCTCTCTTCAATTTTACCCAGGCTATGATGTTTCTTTTGTAGAAAATATAGCAAGTCCCATAAGACTCTCCACAGTCAATATGATATAGACCACATAGAGAACTCAGTGCTAGTAAGCATTCATTCAGCGACCCCTTTCTATTATCAATAATATACTGCAAATATGGATTAAGTAAGCAATAGTATATCTTTAATAATCACTAACACTGATTGAAACCCATCTAAAACCCTTTATGGTGTAGACTTAATTGCTTTTGCGATGAGATTTTTATTTTTACACATCCAAACACCTTCTGTATTAAGTGGGGAGGTCACTAGGTTACTGTGAGTTTCGTTTTGGCTATATGGGAAAATTAATTCAGAAGAGTTCAAAACCTATAAGTTTCTTCAGTGCCAACTTGACAGTCAGGAAGGAGACCAATCCTTACATAGTAGTACCATATGCCTACTTCCAACATCAAATATGTTTTCATCAAAAGCTTACATATATACACTTATATATAATCTTCAGGCCACTGAGTTTTTAAAGTCAAGTTTGAGAAATTCAGGGTAGGATAAGCTTTTACAAGGGAAGAGAGATGTTCATAACAGTACAGAGTTATTAAGATTTTTGTAGATTCCCAAAATTCTAGTTGCACTAAAACAATTCTAAATATGTCATCGATATACAATTATTCATATGTTTTAAAAATTTACTGGTATTTCAAAACTTAAAATTAGCCTTATAATTTCAGTGTTCCATCTTACATAACTTTTAGATTCTTTTGTTGCATTCTATGTGTGTTCTTGTATACCAGACCCAAGCATTTTATGTACCAACATCAGAAAATAACATCAGATTCCCTGGAACTGGAGTTATAGATGGTTCTGAGTCATCATGTGGGAGTTAGGAAAGAAAATTTCATTTTCTACCAGAGCAACTAATGCTCATGACTGCTGATATAGCTGTCTATATTCTTCCTTCCAGAACATTATTCAAGGATCAGATAATTTATGAGTACACATTATATTAGCCTACAAACAATATAATCACCAAAAGTTTCGATTAGATGTTATCTGGGTTTACTTTTCTGCAAGAAGTAAATTTTATACCAAAAGTATATTTTACTCAGGTATGAATACTTTCCTTTATTATATTTTATTTACATTCCAGTTGTTTCCCCCCTTTCTGGTCCCACCACACACTGTTCCTCATCCCAATTTTCCTTCTCCTTGCCTATGAGAGTGTGCCCCACCAACAGGTCTCCCCCTTCCCTGGGACCACAAATCTCTCTATGATTAAGCACAGCTTCTCTCACTGGGGCCAGACCAGCTATCACACTGAGATATAGGTGCCAGTGGCCTCAAACATCCCTTGTATGCTCATGGTTGGTGGACCAGACTTTGGGAGCTCCCTTGGTCTGTGTTAGTAGAGAATGCTTGGTGTTCCTAGGGTGTCATCCTCCACTTCAGCTTCTTCAATCCTTCACCTATTTCAACTGTAGTGATCCTGACTTGTTAGCGAACTCAGTTTTGCTAGTTCTTTAAATATTAAGAAAGTCCTATTTTGTTTCCTGGAATCAGTTTAACATATTGTAGTATGCGAAAATTTAAGGTTTTTAGGGAAATCTAGAGATAAGAGAAAACATATAATAATAAGTAGGAAATAGAAAATATCTCTTCATTTCCCAGTGTCTTAAAATATAAGATATTTGGTAGCCTGCTGTTCTTTTTGTTATATGACATTTTGAACCATTATAACCATGATAAACAAATTTAAGTGCTGCATATAGTCAGTCTAACTGAGCATCTGTACCATAAAGCTATGATTTACTATGGAAAATAAGAAAAAACAGGTGGCTAAATTTTGGATCGCACTTTGACTGTTTATTGCTCTAGTAAGTTCAATCATGGAGATATGGTCACAAGGTGGCTGAAATTCAGTGGAGTTTCAAATATAATTCTTCCAATGCAGATGTAAACATATTTGGAGGAGTTATTTGACTTCACTCAGCTAGGTTCTGGATTTATCAAAGGTTAATAACATTCAGGAACTCAACGTTACTCACTAAGATTAAGCAAAAAATAAAGCATCACACTTCATACACAATAAATGATGAATCTATATTATTATATTTACTCACATTTTGCCAAAGAACTTCATTAGTTTCCTATAAATATAGATTATGATCTCCAGCCTCAAAAAATATATTTTCCTCCTTGACAAGTTCATTTAATTTTATATTTGAGATACCTAACTAATTGGTGGGGTAGATTTATTTTTGATAATTGATATTTTAACCTGCACATGTTCAAGTGATGGAACACTCAAATGCTCTGCTGTAAAATTGCTACATTTTTCATAAAACATATCAAATAATAACTATCTTTATGTGTTTATGTGGAAAAATACAATTCGTAGACCATGAGAATGAAAAGTTGTAATGGAGGAAAAGGCATAATTTCTAATGCAATCCAAAATGTCATGGTGTGGCTATGTTTCCAGATTTTTTTCCTGAAGGTCTATAGTTCTTTCTTTGTCATTTTTGATGTGGAATATCATGTTACTAAGGCAAACCTCAAACATTCTTTGTTGCTGAGGACGGTCTTGAACTTCCTGTCTTCCTGTTTCTCTCACAGGAATAATGAGAGGATAGATGTGAAACCTGTATACTTTATACAGCATTGTGGACAAAATCTGGGACTCTGGAAAATGTCTAAGCATTCACACCACAAATATGTGCCATTCCAGGCCATTCAATAAACAGACAGCCTTGAGAGAATTTTTCAGGGGAATTTTGTGAACCTCATAAATTATGAGATTCTTATATGTTGAATGGCTGCTGCTGAGGAAATATTAACAGACCCATATATTTGCAGTCTCCTGTAGATTGTAAAGCCACTCATTTCCAGGACAGTGATGATCACATCAAGCCCAAAGAATGCAATTATATATATGAATCAGGATAATAGAATGGCCTGTGAAGCACAGATTTTAAATTACCATTTTTATGTTGAAACCATCAGTGATATCTATTATGTTAACACATTTTAAAGTTAACCTATTAATTTTTATTATAAGTGATAACAGAAACAAAGATGAATTTTTCATCTTATTTCTAAAATTCACTACTACTTTAAAAGTGCAAAAATAATTATGATAGCAATAAAAGCTTACATCATTTATTTTCATATTAAAAGTTAGCTTCATAAATAATCATATATTTGTATTTTATTTAAGAACCTTAATTCTTATTTCAACCCTACAAAATCTTCATTTAAATTTTTTTCCCATGATTCTACTTTTTATTTTTTATTTTTTTACTATTTTTTTTATTCGATATAATTTATTTACATTTCAAATGATTTCCCCTTTTCTAGCCCCCCCACTCCCCGAAAGTCCCGCAAACCCCCTTCTCTTCCCCTGTCCTCCCACCCACCCCTTCCCACTTCCCCGTTCTGGTTTTGCTGAATACTGTTTCACTGAGTCTTTCCAGAACCAGGGGCCACTCCTCCTTTCTTCTTGTACCTCATTTGATGTATGGATTATGTTTTGGGTATTCCAGTTTTCTAGGTTAATATCCACTTATTAGTGAGTGCATACCATGAGTCACCTTTTGAGTCTGGGTTACCTCACTTAGTATGATATTCTCTAGCTCCATCCATTTGCCTAAGAATTTCATGAATTCATTGTTTCTAATGGCTGAATAGTACTCCATTGTGAAGATATACCACATTTTTTGCATCCACTCTTCTGTTGAGGGATACCTGGGTTCTTTCCAGCATCTGGCAATTACAAATAGGGCTGCTATGAACATAGTAGAACATGTATCCTTATTACATGGTGGGGAGTCTTCTGGGTATATGCCCAGGAGTGGTATAGCAGGATCTTCTGGAAGTAAGGTGCCCAGTTTTCGGAGGAACCGCCAGACTGATTTCCAGAGTGGTTGTACCAATTTGCAACCCCACCAGCAGTGGAGGAGTGTTCCTCTTTCTCCACACCCTCTCCAACACCTGCTGTCTCCTGAATTTTTAATCTTAGCCATTCTGACTGGTGTAAGATGAAATCTTAGGGTTGTTTTGATTTGCATTTCCCTAATGACTAATGAAGTTGAGCATTTTTTAAGATGCTTCTCTGCCATCCGAAGTTCTTCAGGTGAGAATTCTTTGTTTAACTCTGTACCCCATTTTTTAATAGGGTTGTTTGGTTTTCTGGAGTCTAACTTCTTGAGTTCTTTATATATATTGGATATTAGCCCTCTATCTGATGTAGGATTGGTGAAGATCTTTTCCCAATTTGTTGGTTGCCGATTTGTCCTCTTGATGGTGTCCTTTGCCTTACAGAAACTTTGTAATTTTATGAGGTCCCATTTGTCAATTCTTTTTTTTTTTTTTTTTTTTTTATTTGATATAATTTATTTACATTTCAAATGATTTCCCCTTTTCTAGCCCCCCCCCACTCCCCGAAAGTCCCGTAAGCCCCCTTCTCTTCCCCTGTCCTCCCTCCCACCCCTTCCCAGTTCCCCGTTCTGGTTTTGCCAAATACTGTTTCACTGAGTCTTTCCAGAACCAGGGACCACTCCTGCTTTCTTCTTGTATCTCATTTGATGTGTGGATTATGTTTTGGGTATTCCAGTTTTCTAGGTTAATAACCACTTATTAGTGAGTGCATACCATGATTCACCTTTTGAGTCTGGGTTACCTCACTTAGTATGATGTTCTCTAGCTCCATCCATTTGCCTAAGAATTTCATGAATTCATTGTTTCTAATGGCTGAATAGTACTCCATTGTGTAGATATACCACATTTTTTGTATCCACTCTTCTGTTGAGGGATACCTGGGTTCTTTCCAGCATCTGGCAATTATAAATAGGGCTGCTATGAACATAGTAGAGCATGTATCCTTATTACATGGTGGGGAATCCTCTGGGTATATGCCCAGGAGTGGTATAGCAGGATCTTCTGGAAGTGAGGTGCCCAGTTTTCGGAGGAACCGCCAGACTGCTTTCCAGAGTGGTTGTACCAATTTGCAACCCCACCAGCAGTGGAGGAGTGTTCCTCTTTCTCCGCACCCTCTCCAACACCTGCTGTCTCCTGAATTTTTAATCTTAGCCATTCTGACTGGTGTAAGATGAAATCTTAGGGTTGTTTTGATTTGCATTTCCCTAATGACTAATGAAGTGGAGCATTTTTTAAGATGCTTCTCCGCCATCCGAAGTTCTTCAGGTGAGAATTCTTTGTTTAACTCTGTACCCCATTTTTTAATAGGGTTGTTCGGTTTTCTGGAGTCTAACTTCTTGAGTTCTTTATATATATTGGATATTAGCCCTCTATCTGATGTAGGATTGGTGAAGATCTTTTCCCAATTTGTTGGTTGCCGATCTGTCCTCTTGATGGTGTCCTTTGCCTTACAGAAACTCTGTAACCTTATGAGGTCCCATTTGTCAATTCTTGCTCTTAGAGCATACGCTATTGGTGTTCTGTTCAGAAACTTTCTCCCTGTACCGATGTCCTCAAGGGTCTTCCCCAGTTTCTTTTCTATTAGCTTCAGAGTGTCTGGCTTTATGTGGAGGTCCTTGATCCATTTGGATTTGAGCTTAGTACAAGGAGACAAGGATGGATCAATTCGCATTCTTCTGCATGCTGACCTCCAGTTGAACCAGCACCATTTGTTGAAAAGGCTATCTTTTTTCCATTGGATGTTTTCAGCCTCTTTGTCGAGGATCAAGTGGCCATAGGTGTGTGGGTTCATTTCTGGATCTTCAATCCTGTTCCATTGATCCTCCTGCCTGTCACTGTACCAATACCATGCAGTTTTTAACACTATCGCTCTGTAGTATTGCTTGAGGTCAGGGATACTGATTCCCCCAGATTTTCTTTTGTTGCTGAGAATAGTTTTAGCTATCCTGGGTTTTTTGTTGTTCCAGATGAATTTGATAATTGCTCTTTCTAACTCTGTGAAGAATTGAGTTGGGATTTTGATGGGTATTGCATTGAATCTGTATAGTGCTTTAGGCAAAATGGCCATTTTAACTATATTGATTCTACCGATCCATGAGCATGGGAGGTTTTCCCATTTTTTGAGGTCTTCTTCCATTTCCTTCTTCAGAGTCTTGAAGTTCTTGTCATACAGATCTTTCACATGTTTGGTAAGAGTCACCCCAAGATACTTTATACTGTTTGTGGCTATTGTGAAGGGGGTCATTTCCCTAATTTCTTTCTCAGCCTGCTTATCCTTTGAGTATAGGAAGGCCACTGATTTGCTGGAGTTGATTTTATAACCTGCCACTTTGCTGAAGTTGTTTATCAGCTGTAGGAGCTCTCTAGTGGAGTTCTTTGGGTCACTTAGGTAGACGATCATGTCGTCTGCAAATAATGATAGTTTGACTTCTTCCTTTCCAATTTGTATCCCTTTGACCTCCTTATGTTGTCGAATTGCCCGAGCTAGTACCTCAAGTACAATATTGAAAAGATAAGGAGAAAGGGGGCAGCCTTGTCTGGTCCCTGATTTCAGTGGGATTGCTTCAAGTTTCTCTCCATTTAGTTTGATGCTGGCTACCGGTTTGCTGTATATTGCTTTTACTATGTTTAGGTATGGGCCTTGAATTCCTGTTCTCTCCAAGACTTTAAGCATGAAGGGATGCTGAATTTTGTCAAATGCTTTTTCAACATCCAATGAAATGTCCATGTGGTTTTGTTCTTTGAGTTTGTTTATGTAGTGGATTGTATTGATGGATTTCCGTATATTGAACCAACCCTGCATTCCCGGGATAAAGCCTACTTGATCATGGTGGATGATCGTTTTGATGTGTTCTTGGATTCGGTTGGCAAGAATTTTATTGAGTATTTTTGCATCGATGTTCATAAGGGAAATTGGTCTGAAGTTCTCTTTCTTTGTTGGATCTTTGTGTGGCTTTGGTATCAGCGTAATCGTGGCTTCGTAGAAGGAATTGAGTAGTGTTCCTTCTGTTTCTATTTTGTGGAATAGTTTGAAGAGTATTGGTGTTAACTCTTCTTTGAAGGTCTGGTAGAATTCTGCACTGAAGCCATCTGGTCCTGTGCTTTTTTTGGTTGGAAGACTTTCTATGACTCCTTCTATTTCTTTAGGCATTATTGGACTGTTTAGATGGTCTAGTTGGTCCTGATTTAATTTTGGTATTTGGTATCTGTCAAGGAAATTATCCATTTCCTCCAGATTCTCCAGTTGTGTTGAGTATAGGCTCTTGTAGTAGGATCTGATGATTTTTTGGATTTCCTCAGTTTCCGTTTTTATATCTCCCTTTTCATTTCTAAGTTTGTTAATTTGGATACTTTCTCTGTGCCCTTTGGTCATTCTGGCTAAGGGTTTATCTATCTTGTTGATTTTCTCAAAGAACCAGCTCCTGGTATTGTTGATTTTTTGTATGGTTCTCTTTGTTTCTACTTGATTGATTTCGGCCCTGAGTTTGATGATTTCCTGCCTTCTACTCCTCCTGGGCGAAATAGCTTCTTTTTGTTCTAAGGCTTTCAGGTGTGTCATTAAGATGGTAATGTATGCTCTCTCCATTTTCTTTTTGGAGGCACTCAGGGCTATGAGTTTTCCTCTTAGCACTGCTTTCATTGTGTCCCATAGATTTGGGTATGTTGTGTTTTCATTTTCATTGTGTTCTAAAAAGTCTTTAATTTCTTTCTTTATTTCTTCCTTGACCAAGGTATCATTGATACCTTAGTATTGTTCAGTTTCCACGTGTATGTGGGCTTTCTGTTGTTTCTGTTGCTATTGAAGACCACTTTTACTCCATAGTGATCAGATAGGAGGCATGGGATTAGTTCGATCTTCTTATATTTGTTGAGATCTGTCTTGTGACCAATTATATGGTCGATTTTGGAGAAGGTACCATGAGGTGCTGAGAAAAAGGTATATTCTTTTGTTTTAGGATAGAATGTTCTATATATATCTGTTAAATCTAATTGGTCCAAAGCTTCAATTAGTTTCATTGTGTCCCTGTTTAGTTTCTGTTTTCCTGATCAATCCATTGAGGAAAGTGCAGTGTTGAAGTCACCCACAATTATTGTGTTAGGTGCAATGTGTGCTTTTAGTTTTAATAAAGTTTCTTTTACGAAAGAGGGTGCCCTTGCATTTGGGGCATAGATGTTCAGGATTGACAGTTCTTCTTTTTGTATTTTTCCTTTGACCAGCAAGAAGTGTCCCTCAGGGTCTCTTTTGATGACTTTGGGTTGAAAGTCAATTTTATCTGATATTAAAATGGCTACTCCAGCTTGTTTCCTGAGACCATTTGCTTGTAAAATTGTCTTCCAGCCTTTTACTCTAAGGTAGTGTTTGTTTGACCCTGAGGTGTGTTTCCTGTAAGCAGCAAAATGTAGGGTCCTGTTTACGTATCCATTCAGTTAGTCTGTGTCTTTTTATTGGGGCATTAAGTCCATTGATGTTAAGAGATATTAAGGAATAGTGATTGTTACTTCCTATCATTTTTGACGTTATTCTTTACATTTGAATGCTTAACTTCTTTTGGGTTTGATGAAAGGTTACTATCTTGCTTTTTCCAGGGTGAAGTTTCCCTCCTTGTATTGGTGTTGTCCTCCTATTATCCTTTTTAGGGCCGGGTTTGTGGATAGATATTGGGTAAACTTGGTTTTGTCATGAAATATCTTAGTTTCTCCATCTATGGTGATTGAGAGTTTTGCTGGATATAGTAGTTTTGGTTGGCATTTGTGTTCTCTTAGAGTCTGCATGAGATCTGCCCAGGACCTTCTAGCCTTCATAGTCTCAGGTGAAAAGTCTGCTGTGATTCTGATAGGTCTTCCTTTATATGTTACTTGGCCTTTTTCTCTTACTGCCTTTAGTATTCTTTCTTTGTTTAGAACATTTGGTGTTTTGATTATTATGTGACGGGAAGTATTTCTGTCCTGGTCCAGTCTGTTTGGAGTTCTGTAGGCCTCTTGTATATTCATGGGCATCTCTCTCTTTAGGTTAGGGAAGTTTTCTTCCATAATTTTATTGAAGATATTTGCGGGCCCTTTAAGTTGTAAATCTTCACTCTCATCTATGCCTATAATCCTTAGGTTTGGTCTTCTCATTGTGTCCTGGATTTCCTGGATATTTTGGGTTACAAGCTTTTTGCATTTTGCATTTTCTTTAACTGTTGAGTCCATGGTTTCTATGGAATCTTCAGCATCTGAGATTCTTTCTTCTATCTCTTGTATTCTGTTGTTGATATTTGCATCTCTGACCCCTGATTTCTTCCCAAGGTTTTCTATCTCCAAAGTTGTCTCCCTTTGAGTTTTCTTAGTTGTTTCTACTTCTGATTTTAGATCCTGGATGGTTTTGCTTAGCTCCTTCACTTGCATGTTTGTGTTTTCCTGTAATTCTTTAAGGGATTTTTGTGTTTCGTCTTTCATGACCTCAGCCTGTTGACCAAAGTTCTCCTGTATTTCTTTAAGAGCTTTTTGTGTTTCGTCTTTCATGACCTCAGCCTGTTGACCAAAGTTCTCCTGTATTTCTTTAAGTGTTTTTTGCATTTCCTCCTTGTTGGCTTTTGTATTCTCCTGGATTTCTTTCAATGATTTTTGTGTTTCCCTTGCAAGGGCTTCTAACTTTTGATCCATTTTCTCCTGAATTTCTTTATGTATGACCTTCATGTGTTCCTGTACCAGCATCATGACCAGTGATTTTAAATCCAAATCTTGTTTTACTGGTGTGATGGGGTATCCAGGACATGTTGGTAGAGGAGAATTGGGTTCAGATGTTGCCATATTGCCTTGATTTCTGTTAGTGACGTTCCTGCGTTTGCCTTTTGCCATCTAGATCTCACTGGTGTTAGTTTATCTTGTCAGTGCTGGACTCACCAGTGCAAGCTGCCCCTTCCCAGTTGGCCTCTGGTGCACAGCTTACCTCCTGCACTGCTTGTAGACAGTGTGCTGCTGCCCAGGCTGTTCAGATCCCAAAGCAGGCACCCGAAGGCTCCTGCTGGGGCCCGCTGGATTCACTGGAGCACACTGACTTCTCCCAGCTGGCTGCCCGGAAGCCCAGCTAGCCACTTGCAGGACTTGGAGATGTAATGCTGCCGCCCAGACTGATCTGGATCCGGAAGCGGAGAGAGTAGAGCTAAGGGCTTCTGCCTGAGGCCTTGCCCCAGATTGTGTCTGTGGAGCAGATGGAGCCAGTGTGCACTCCCAGGGAGTGCCGATGGTGTAAGCTACTGTGACCTCCCCTGTGTTCCGCTCACTCCGCTGGGCAGCGGATCTGCCAACCGGGCTATCGCACACAAGGCTAGCCTGGCCGCCCAGTCCCTGAGTCCAGGCAAAAGCCTGGGAGGCCAAGGTCTGAGCAAAGTTCCCCTAGGGCTATGACTGCTAATTGGGTTTACCAGGTGACTAGGATGGCGGGCGTGCGCGCCAGCACTCCCTGAAAGTGCCGGGAGAGTCTGCTTTGCTGACAATCACCTGGGCGGGTTGACTCACAGATGGCCCACCAAGCCGCCCAGTTCTTGGGGTCAGTCCTGTGCCTTTTGGGGCCTGGACCCCCGCTTTGTTAGCCTTAGGCTATGCCTGTTACAGGTCTGCCCGCCTGAGCTTTCTGTCGTCCTGCAGGCAAAATGGCGGCGGCGCGCTCCCAGGCCTGGGCAAAAAACCTCCTGGTTGGGTTGGCACCCTGATGGCCCCCCGACCCGCCCAGGGCCTGGGTGCAGGCCAACGCCCGTCGGGCTCAGACCACCGCGGTGTTGGCCTCGGGTTATGTTTGTGTACCTCAGTCTGTCCGATTCCTGGAGTACGGAACCAAGATGGATGCTCCTCTCCTGACTGGTGGGAGGCCGAGTTCTGAAGTGGCCTCCGTGCAGGAAAGGCGCTGCACAACTGCAGCTGCTTGCTGCCCGGCTGGTCAGCGAAGGTCAGTGGTCGTGGGCGCAGGGCCTAACTGGTCCCTGTGACGCCTTGGTTCCACTGCTGATGGCCCTTCAGCTGGAGCAGCCACTGCTGCCGCTGCCGCCGCCGCCGCCGCCGCTGCCCAAAAAACCCATTTAAATTTTTGTACATATATTTTGGTACATAGTTTAAAATAAAAATTTAATTTAAATCATTATAACTAAATGTTATATATATCACTTATTTGCATTTATTAATATATGCTGATTTTATTAAGTTTGTATAAAATATTTCAAATCAATTTTCCATAGGTTTATCTATTTATTTAATGGTTTTGAGATTTTCGTGGAATGGAAAACAGAACTTATTATTTATTAAGTATTTTGGGTTAGCTCCTTTTCCTTTTCTACTGCCAAATACCTGACTAGAAGCAAAAGAAAGAAGGAAGCAATTATATTGGTTTGTGGTTTGAAGATACAGGCTGCAATAATAGAAAACAAAAATCCAGATAACTATCCGCTGAGACCCGGGCATCCATTCAGCCACATCAAACAGCAGAGAAAGGGCAGGAAGTAGGGACACACTCTAACAATCAGCCCTGCTCCACACTGATCTTTCTGTGGGCTACGTGTTTTGAACATTCCTTTCAATAAGTTGTACAAACTAGCAGAGATGGCTTCTGTTGCTTATAGTCTTGCATTTGCTTCTCACCATCTGGTTTTCCATGATGTTAGCTGGTCTTATGCATTTTAATTAAATATGAAACTTTTCACCAGGAATAAAGAAAACTATGATGATCAGGGGGCAAATGGGGAGTAATTGAAAAGCCTTCTGCAGGATCTTAGGTGAAGGGATAATGTAAGCAGACAGGGAAATCCTACAAGGGTCAGAAGTTTCCTCCAGCTCATTACTTTTAAGACAACAGAATCCAGAGCACCACCACTAAATAAACATATATTTTCCATACTCTCAATTTATCAGGAATATGGATTAATTTTGCCCTAATGTCTCCAAAAAGAAATGTAGTCTGACCAAACCTTATTTTACCTCATGCATACAGATGTCTGAGCTACACATAATTAATATTAATAATGTATATGTGTATTATAAAATTAAGTTTTTCCAATATCAATCAAATACACATAAAATTTACACATACTTACATAGCTACAGAATATATTTGTACACAATAATAACATATACATATATATTTTAAATACATATGATATCTGTATAAACACAGTCAAAAATTCATATACAGAAACTCTCTCAATATATACATACATACATATATATGTGTGTATATATATCAATTACCTTATGATTCATTTGAGTACTGAAAAAAATCATGATTTTCAATCTACATTTCACAATTCCTTGACTGATTGTTTTCATATTAGAGAGGAAGTAAGATTATGGATAATTTTACTACTTATTCCCAAAGAGTAAACTAGATAGACCTTGTTTTTATACTGGTAAGTAGTTGATTTTATTATATTTATTTTTTGAGATCCACTATGAAATAATTTAAAACTGTTGTCCCTCTGCAAAGACATTTATCTGCAAGGAAAGGGCTGACTTTCCAATGATGATTTGTTGTGCTTCTGCTCCTGGTTGGAGCTAAGTCCAGTTGACAGTAAAGCACAGGACAAGCGGAAGAAATGTCACAATAATTCACAATATTTCATTGAAAAATGTCTTGTTTCTATTTCCTGAAAAAAATGTAGCATTGTTCTTCATGGACAGATGACAGTGGCTGAAGGAATTTAACACTTATTAGTAAAAGTTAGATTTCTATAGAAAGAGCTGTAAGATACATCTCTTAAGCCACTGTGCCCATAGTCTAGATAAAAGCAGGTCAGGTTTTTTCTTTCCATTTTCAAATACGTTTTTTATGCTAACATTAACTATGAATATATTTGAGAGTGGTTATGCTTGTAAATATTTTTCTTATTGCAGATCAATTTTTTTCTTTCAGTGTATAATAAGTGAGAAGCTGCAAACATTGCTAATGAAAGGCTAGCAGTAAGCAAGGATTACTCCATGGCATGCTAACTTGAGGCCTATCTATTGATTATAAGAAATGCAACAGCAACTGTTCAAGAATATTTCCCTGCCCCCCACAGTTTGGAACGTGACATTCAAAGCCAGTACATCCAGTGTAACTCAAAACCATTGAAGATGCTAGAAGAGAGTTAACATAACTTTGATCTCCTTTACCAGACACAGGACCAATTAAATACAAGTTCCATTGTAAAACAGTAACTGTAGTTCATATTTTTATTAATAGAATAGTTAGAAAAGTATGGGGAAGTTATTCCCTAGGGAGGTAGAAAAAACATGATATAGAACATTGCTTATATGAACTGGAGTGTCAAAAGACAGCCTACAGCTCTCAGGCAAATCATTCTTTTTTTTTTTTTTTTTTTTTTAAGCTGAATCTTGCTTTTAAGCAAAAGGTTTATGTTTGTTTATTTTTACTAATAAGTATTTTATAAAATCATTTACATTTACATTTGTTGCTATAGATGAATTTCACTTTTGTCCGCCCCCCCCCCCACTCTTTCTTTTTTTTGGGGGGGTATTTAATTTTTTTTATTCGATATAATTTATTTACATTTCAAATGATTTCTCCTTTTCTAGCCCCCCCACTCCCCGAAAGCCCCGTAAGCCCCCTTCTCTTCCCCTGTCCTCCCACCCACCCCTTCCCACTTCCCCGTTCTGGTTTTGCCGAATATTGTTTCACTGAGTCTTTCCAGAACCAGGGGCCACTCCTCCTTTCTTCTTGTATCTCATTTGATGTGTGGATTATGTTTTGGGTATTCCAGTTTTCTAGGTTAATAACCACTTATTAGTGAGTGCATACCATGATTCACCTTTTGAGTCTGGGTTACCTCACTTAGTATGATGTTCTCTAACTCCATCCATTGGCCTAAGAATTTCATGAATTCATTGTTTCTAATGGCTGAATAGTACTCCATTGTGTAGATATACCACATTTTTTGCATCCACTCTTCTGTTGAGGGATACCTGGGTTCTTTCCAGCATCTGGCAATTATAAATAGGGCTGCTATGAACATAGTAGAGCATGTATCCTTATTACATGGTGGGGAATCCTCTGCATATATGCCCAGGAGTGGTATAGCAAGCAGGATCTTCTGGAAGTGAGGTGCCCAGTTTTCGGAGGAACCGCCAGACTGATTTCCAGAGTGGTTGTACCAATTTGCAACCCCACCAGCAGTAGAGGAGTGTTCCTCTTTCTCCACACCCTCTCCAACAGCTGCTGTCTCCTGAATTTTTAATCTTAGTCATTCTGACTGGTGTAAGATGAAATCTTAGGGTTGTTTTGATTTGCATTTCCCTAATGACTAATGAAGTTGAGCATTTTTTAAGATGCTTCTCCGCCATCCGAAGTTCTTCAGGTGAGAATTCTTTGTTTAACTCTGTTCCCCATTTTTTAATAGGGTTGTTCGGTTTTCTGGAGTCTAACTTCTTGAGTTCTTTATATATATTGGATATTAGCCCTCTGTCTGATGTAGGATTGGTGAAGATCTTTTCCCAATTTGTTGGTTGCCGATCTGTCCTTTGATGGTGTCCTTTGCCTTACAGAAACTCTGTAACCTTATGAGGTCCCATTTGTCAATTCTTGCTCTTAGAGCATATGCTATTGGTGTTCTGTTCAGAAACTTTCTCCCTGTACTGATGTCCTCAAGGGTCTTCCCCAGTTTCTTTTCTATTAGCTTCAGAGTGTCTGGCTTTATGTGGAGGTCCTTGATCCATTTGGATTTGAGCTTAGTACAAGGAGACAAGGATGGATAAATTCACATTCTTCTGCATGCTGACCTCCAGTTGAACCAGCACCATTTGTTGAAAAGGCTATCTTTTTTTCCATTGGATGTTTTCAGCCTCTTTATCGAGGATCAAGTGGCCATAGGTGTGTGGGTTCATTTCTGGATCTTCAATCCTGTTCCATTGATCCTCCTGCCTGTCACTGTACCAATACCATGCAGTTTTTAACACTATTGCTCTGTAGTATTGCTTGAGGTCAGGGATAAGTTGTAAATCTTCACTCTCATCTATGCCTATAATTCTTAGGTTTGGTCTTCTCATTGTGTCCTGGATTTCCTGGATATTTTGGGTTACAAGCTTTTTGCATTTTGCATTTTCTTTAACTGTTGAGTCCATGGTTTCTATGGAATCTTCAGCATCTGAGATTCTTTCTTCTATCTCTTGTATTCTGTTGTTGATATTTGCATCTCTGTCCCCTGATTTCTTCCCAAGGCTTTCTATCTCCAAAGTTGTCTCCCTTTGAGTTTTCTTAGTTGTTTCTACTTCTGATTTTAGATCCTGAATGGTTTTGCTAAGCTCCTTCACTTGCTTGTTTGTGCTTTCCTGTAATTCTTTAAGAGATTTTTGTGTTTCCTCTTTCATGACCTCAGCCTGTTGACCAAAGTTCTCCTGTATTTCTTTAAGTGATTTTTGTGTTTCCTCCTTGTTGGGTTTTGTATTCTCTTGGATTTCTTTCAATGATTTTTCTGTTTCCCTTGCAAGGGCTTCTAACTTTTGATCCATTTTCTCCTGAATTTCTTTAAGTATGTCCTTCATGTGTTCCTGTACCAGCATTATGACCAGTGATTTTAAATCCAAATCTTGTTTTACTGGTGTGATGGGGTATCTAGGACATGCTGGTAGAGGAGAATTGGGTTCAGATGTTGCCATATTGCCTTGATTTCTGTTAGCGAAGTTCCTGCGTTTGCCTTTTGCCATCTAGTTCTCACGGGTGTTACTTGGTCTTGTCAGTGCTGGACTCACCAGTGCAAGCTACCCCTTCCCCGTTGGCCTCTGGTGCACAGCTTACACCCTGCACTGCCTGTAGACAGGGTGCTGCTGCCCAGGCTGTTCAGATCCCTAAGCAGGCACCCGAAGGCTCCTCCTGGGGCCCGCAGGATTTACCGGAGCACACTGACTTCTCCCAGCTGGCTGCCCGGAAGCCCCCGCTAGCCTCTTGCAGGACCCGGGGATGTGGTGCGGCCGCCCAGGCTAATCTGAAGTGGAGAGAGTTGAGCTGAGGGCTTCTGCCTGAGGACTTGCCCCAGATTGTGTCTGTGGACCAGATGGAGCCTGTGTGCACCCCCAGGGAGCGCTGATGGTGTATGCTGCTGTGACCTCCCCTGTGTTCCGCTCACTCCGCTGGGCAGCTGATTCCCCAACAGGGCTGGCGCACACAAGGTTACAGGCAAATCATTCTTTCGACTTCAAGTTCCACGTTTTTCTAATGTTTTTTCTCCCACTGGGGACAGTGGAAACAGACAGCATTAGGAAGGTAAAACCAGACACTCTTGAGTTCCTTAAGCTGCTTTTAACCCTATGGCATTAATTTGAGAGTTCATATAAAATTTCTGTGTAGGCCTCTTGTATTGGAAAATAATTGGCAATGCTAAACTAAAGATTTCATTGTCTGTCCTACAAGATGACTATGATGGAACCCAGGAAAATATTTTTTTCTCCAAAGGTAGCAATAAACTTGTCATATGTGTGTATTGTATAAAATTCTACTTCATTCTTTTTAAGATTTTCATAACCTCTTATATATAGGTAGACCAATATTAACAATGCAGGGCATCAAACAACCTGCTTGAAAATATACTAGAAAAACTGAAAAGGATGTTGGACATGAAAAAGGAAGATTTAGAGAATCAATCAACAGGAAACTCTCCCACATACTCTCCCTGAAGGGAAAGCAACAGACAACCCTGCTGTCTCTATTATCTCATTCAAAGCCTCTGTCTGTAGGTCAAACGTTCTTTACTTTTTCATTCACTTCATTTTTCTTTTTTTTACCTGCAGCTGATTCTGGCCAGGTTGCCATCTGCCTATTTAAGCACTTTCAGATCTCTGTCAGAAAAGAAAAAGCAGTTGACTGTATTGAACTTGAAACTATTAAGACATAATTCATGTGAAACAGGCTAAAAAAAGTCCAGGGTGAAGGATAAACTTCTGGGAACAGGGAAATGACAAACATTCAGGGTTCAAATGTCTACATATCCCAAAGTACATTTACCCTTGCTGACAATAGAAGGAGGACTCTTACATCACAGAAAATCATACGAAATGGTTTCTTATTCTGTTTCTTGTCATTTACAGGACCAGAAAGTTATATTAAAATAATGATTTAGCTCTGGATATTTGTACACTGTGAATTTTCTGTTACTGCAGGAAACATTAACCATTTCATATAAATTGTTTTGCTTCTCTATAATTCAATAACATTTTTGAATGTTTTCACTTCCTGATTCCAAAAAAAAAAAAGAAAAAAAAAAAGAAAAAGTTAGGGCTCCTTGTTGGTGACAGTGGATTTGTTTTACTTTTGTAGTAGTACTAGTAGTAGTAACTAGTGGTGGTGGTCTCTTGTTTTTTGCTCTTTTGAGATATGTTTTGTCTGTGTATCCCAAACTATCATGGAACTCACTTTGTAGGTGAGGCTGACCTCAAACCCAGAGATCTGCCAGCCTTTGCCTGCTGAGTGTTAGGAAAAAAGGCTATCATGCCCCCATCACTTTTCTACAGGGGTGGTGGTTCTTAAATCTAATTAGTATATTCTCCATGATTCTTCTCTCTGGAAATAGTCATACGTAAAATTGGCATTTAAGTATATTATTTATTTTCCTGTGTATATATGACTGCATTGTTTTATATGAGAGTACATATATGTATATGTAAATATGAATATGTATGAGAATGATTGTTGAAGTCAGGGTTTAATATATATCAATTGGTGACTTTGCATTTTAATTTTTGCATTCTAGTTAGCTTGTTTTTCTCATACGGGCCCCATCTCCACCCCTACTAGGATTTTTGGTAGACCTCCAAGCCTGGGAGTCATTGGTGTCAGTTCTGAAAATAAAATTTTCTATTTTAATTCTAATACACAGGTGGCAGATATTCTTGCTTTGCAAATTAACTAATTTAGTTCAATTTAGAGATATATTTTTGGAATTGTCTCCAGAGATTTTCTAGATTGAGTCATGTGGAATGGAAATATCTACACTAAAAGTCTGCCCAAAGTAAAAAGACTTTGCTTGTTGCTTCTCTGATTCTGTGTTGCTTTCACACCATGACAGCAACTAACCTCTTTCTTCCACTGTAACTCTCCTATCATTCCTTGGTGTCATCAGAATCCAGCTTCTTCAGTTTTCTAAGTTAGACTAAAGACAAGGGATGTCTTCAGAGAACCTGCCATTGCCTTCAGAGCCAATGAGAAAGCTGAGATACACATCCTTGTTGACTGAGCAGTGTAGGGTTCTCAAACACTCCAGTGTGAAGGCAGCTATTTCTGGTTATCCCATACTTTATCCTGTCCACCAATTTTAAAAGTTGCCTTTTAATGTTCAGTCATTGAGTTATTTCAACTAACCTAGAGAGCACTGTACATGCACAGAGCTCTTTACGTGGCTCATTTCCCAACACTTGTAGTTTGTAAAGATGTTTTGGTTTGAAACAATCTTCTGTAAATTATAGACATTCGTTCTATGCTATAATTTAATCCTTAGCCCTTATCACTATATGTATTGCATTATTTGAAAGTCTGAGATATCGTCAGGTTCAGCTTTACCTTTATAAATCAGAGAACTCATGAGTGCATTCTATCTTCCTTTGAGAGTGATTAAGAAAGTGTAAACAATGAATTCTAACTAATTCTATATGACCTATATTTATCTTTTTAAGAATCCATTTATAGATATGATCAAAGCACTTAAATTATCATCTACATATGCAAAATACAGCGCTTCCATTGAAACAATTTACATATGCCTGATAAAATGTTTCATTACAACAATTTACATAAGCAAGATACAATGTTTCCATTACAATCTTTTCTTCTTACTGGCTTGTCTCATCACTGAAAATAAAGATAGAAGGCTGCCAACTTTCTTCCTCTGGGAGAAAAACTGCAAAAGTAATACTAATCAGGGTATAATGACAATACAGAAAAAAACCCTGAATTTTATTCCTTTCAGTACAATTTATGGAGAAGGAGAATAAATGATTTCTGCCATTTGTCTAGTAAAACATACAGAACTAATTAATAAAGGAAAAAAAATTCCTTAGAACACAAACCTCAGATAAACCATTTACTAACTTACTTTTAAATTTGCCAAAGCACAGGTGTTCTTATTGCAAAGCACTACACATACAAATAAGAGAAAAATACAATACTGCCTTTTAGTAATACATATTTCTGGGCTGGGAATAGCAGACATTTTTTGTGAAGCAGATTCTCTTCATACTTTAATGATTATTCAGTAACTCTATTTTAATGTAGATATATACTTATCTGAAAACAGTAAATGAAAAAATTAGACCACATTATTATAAATGATTAGGTTTCAAAAACACATATTTTCTCAGTTGAATCATGTTATTAAATAAAAAGTAATCATAAAATTCAACCCTTAATTTAGGATATACTAAGAGGTTAATGATTGTGTAAACAGGGCTAGCAGGTTTGTATAAAGCTGTGGATTTTGTACGTTGAGTACATCTATGTCAGTGGCCCCACATCAGTGAATATGTGGAAAGAGAAAATTTCACTATAAAAATTATATAGAGGACATTATGTTTGTAGTCATTGCAGCGTGGGATTGATCTGGAAGGAGCTAAAGGAAGGATCCATATCTTTGATAACATCAACATGCAATATACCAATTCTACAATTCTCAATAAGAAAATATCATAAAATAAATTTGCATTACAATTAAATGTTACAATTCTTAGAATTCAAATATAAATAAAAAAATGAAAAGACTCACAAATTAGTCATTCAGGAAAGTAACAGGAAAATATTTTTTCTTTTTTTTAAAATTTTTTTTATTTATTGAATATCATCTTCATTTACATTGCCAATGGTAAACCCTTTCCAGATTTACCCCTCCCCAAAGACCCCCAACCCCTCCTCCTACCCCCTGCCTCCACATATATGCCCCTCCACCCGACACACTCCCACCTACCCCCACTCGATTTCCCTTTGTTGGAGCATCTATTGAGCCTTCACCTGACCAAGGACCACTTCTCTCACTGATGCCCAACAAGGCCTTCCTCTGCCACATTTTTGGCTGGAACCATGTGTGCCCCTTGGTTGATAGTTTAGTCCCTGGGAGTCCTGGGGTGTCTGAAATCATTGTTCTTCTCATGGGGCTGTAGACCCCTTCAGCTCCTCTGGACCATCCTCCAGCTCCTCCATTGGGCACCCCACACCCAGACTAATGGTTGCCTGCTAGCATCTACCTCTTTATGTGTAAGGCTCTGGCAGGGCCCCTCCGGAGACAACCATGGCATGCTCCTTTTGGTATACACTTCTAGCTGTCCATAGTAGTGTGTGTGTGTGTGTGGGGTGTTGGTGACTGTTTATAGGATGAAGCCCCAGGTAGGGCAGTCTCTGGGTTGCCTTTACTTCTGCTCCACACTTTGTCTCCTTTATTGCTCCTGTGAGTATTTTGTTCCTGTTCACAGAGGAACCAAAGCACCCTCACTTAAGTCCTTCATCTTCTTTTTTTTTTCTTTCTTTCTTTCTTTTTTATTTTTTTTTAATTTTTTTTAAAATTTATTTTATTTTATTTTTTGTCTTTTTTTTATTCAATATAATTTATTTACATTTCAAATGATTTCCCCTTTTCTAGCCCCCCACTCCCTGAAAGTCCCGAAAGCCCCCTTCTCTTCCCCTGTCCTCCCACCCACCCCTTCCCACTTCTCTGTTCTGGTTTTGCCAAATACTGCTTCACTGAGTCTTTCCAGAACCAGGGGCCACTCCTCCTTTCTTCTTGTATCTCATTTGATGTGTGGATTATGTTTTGGGTATTCCAGTTTTCTAGGTTAATAACCACTTATTAGTGAGTGCATACCATGATTCACCTTTTGAGTCTGGGTTACCTCACTTAGTATGATGTTCTCTAGCTCCATCCATTTGCCTAAGAATTTCATGAATTCATTGTTTCTAATGGCTGAATAGTACTCCATTGTGTAGACATACCACATTTTTTGCATCCACTCTTCTGTTGAGGGATACCTGGGTTCTTTCCAGCACCTGGCAATTATAAATAGGGCTGCTATGAACATAGTAGAGCATGTATCCTTATTACATGGTGGGGAATCCTCTGGGTATATGCCCAGGAGTGGTATAGCAGGATCTTCTGGAAGTGAGGTGCCCAGTTTTCGGAGGAACCGCCAGACTGATTTCCAGAGTGGTTGTGCCAATTTGCAACTCCACCAGCAGTGCAGGAGTGTTCCTCTTTCTCCACACCCTCTCCAACACCTGCTGTCTCCTGAATTTTTAATCTTAGCCATTCTGACTGGTGGAAGGTGAAATCTCAGGGTTGTTTTGATTTGCATTTCCCTAATGACTAATGAAGTCAGGAACGTCACTAACAGAAATCAAGGCAATATGGCAACATCTGAACCCAATTCTCTTCTGACAACATGTCCTGGATAACCCATCACACCAGTAAAACAAGATTTGGATTTAAAATCACTGGTCATGATGCTGGTACAGGAACACATGAAGGGCATACTTAAAGAAATTCAGGAGAAAATGGATCAAAAGATAGAAGCCCTTGCAAGGGAAACAAAAATCATTGAAAGAAATCCAGGAGAATACAAAAGCCAACAATGAGGAAACGCAAAAAACACTTAAAGAAATACAGGAGAACTTTGGTCAACAGGCTGAGGTCATGAAAGAGGAAACACAAAAATCTCTTAAAGAATTACAGGAAAGCACAAACAAGCAAGTGAAGGAGCTAAGCAAAACCATTCAGGATCTAAAATCAGAAGTAGAAACAACTAAGAAAACTCAAAGTGAGACAACTTTGGAAATAGAAAGTCTTGGGAAGAAATCAGCGGACAGAGATGCAAATATCAACAACAGAATACAAGAGATAGAAGAAAGAATCTCAGATGCTGAAGATTCCATAGAAACCATGGACTCAACAGTTAAAGAAAATGCAAAATGCAAAAAGCTTGTAACCCAAAATATCCAGGAAATCCAGGACACAATGAGAAAACCAAACCTAAGGATTATAGGCATAAATGAGAGTGAAGATTTACAACTTAAAGGGCCAGCAAATATCTTCAATAAAATTATGGAAGAAAACTTCCCTAACCTAAAGAGAGAGATGCCCATGAATATACAAGAAGCCTACAGAACTCCAAACAGACTGGACCAGAACAGAAATCCTTCCTGTCACATAATAATCAAAACACCAAATGTTCTAAACAAAGAAAGAATATTAAAGGCAGTAAGAGAAAAAGGCCAAGTAACATATAAAGGAAGACCTATCAGAATCACAGCAGACTTTTAACCTGAGACTATGTAGGCTAGAAGGTCCTGGGCAGATCTCATGCAGACTCTAAGAGAACACAAATGCCAACCAGAACTACTATATCCAGCAAAACTCTCAATCACCGTAGATGGAGAAACTAAGATATTTCATGACAAAACCAAGTTTACCCAATATCTATCCACAAACCCAGCCCTACAAAGGATAATAGGAGGAAAACACCAATACAAGGAGGGAAACTTCACCCTGGAAAAAAGCAAGATAGTAACCTTTCATCAAACCCAAAAGAAGTTAAGCAATCAAATTTAAAAAATAACGTCAAAAAATGATAGGAAGTAACAATCACTATTCCTTAATATCTCTTAACATCAATGGACTTAATGCCCCAATGAAAAGACACAGAATAACTGACTGGATATGCAAACAGGACCCTACATTTTGCTCCTTACAGGAAACACACCTCAGGGTCAAAGACAAACACTACCTTAGAGTAAAAGGCTGGAAGACAATTTTACAAGCAAATGGTCTCAGGAAACAAGCTGGAGTAGCCATTTTAATATCAGTTAAAATTGACTTTCAACCCAAAGTCATCAAAAGAGACTCTGAGGGACACCTCTTGCTGGTCAAAGGAAAAATACAACAAGAAGAACTCTCAATCCTGAACATCTATGCTCCAAATGCAAGGGCACTCTCTTTCGTAAAAGAAACTTTATTGAAACTCAAAGCACACATTGCACCTAACACAATAATTGTGGGTGACTTCAACACTGCACTTTCCTCAATGGACCGATCAGGAAAACAGAAACTAAACAGGGACACAATGAAACTAATTGAAGCTTTGGACCAATTAGATTTAACAGATATATATAGAACATTCTATCCTAAAACAAAAGAATATACCTTTTTCTCAGCACCTCATGGTACCTTCTCCAAAATCGACCATATAATTGGTCACAAGACAGACCTCAACAAATATAAGAAGATCGAACTAATCACATGCCTCTTATCAGATCACTTTGGAGTAAAAGTGGTCTTCAATACCAACAAAAACAATAGAAAACCCACATACACGTGGAAAGTGAACAATATTCTACTCAATGATACCTTGGTCAAGGAAGAAATAAAGAAAGAAATTAAAGACTTTTTTTTAGAACACAATGAAAATGAAAACACAACATACCCAAATTTTTGGGACACAATGAAAGCAGTGCTAAGAGGAAAACTCATAGCCCTGAGTGCCTCCAAAAAGAAAATGGAGAGAGCATACATTACCAGCTTAATGAGACACCTGAAAGCCCTGGAACAAAAAGAAGCTATTTCACCCAGGAGGAGTAGAAGGCAGGAAATCATGAAACTCACGGCCGAAATCAATCAAGTAGAAACAAAGAGAACCATACAAAAAAATCAACAAAACCTGGAGCTGGTTCTTTGAGAAAATCAACAAGATAGATAAACCCTTAGCCAGACTGACCAAAGGGCACAGAGAAAGTATCCAAATTAACAAACTTAGAAATGAAAAGGGAGATATAACAACGGAAACTGAGGAAATCCAAAAAATCATCAGATCCTACTACAAGAGACTGTACTCAACACAACTGGAGAATCTGGAGGAAATGGACAATTTCCTTGACAGATACCAAATACCAAAATTGAATCAGGACCAACTAGACCGTCTAAACAGTCCCATAATGCCTAAAGAAATAGAAGGAGTCATAGAAAGTCTTCCAACCAAAAAAAGCACAGGACCAGATGGTTTCAATGCAGAATTCTATCAGACCTTCAAAGAAGAGTTAACACCAATACTCTTCAAACTATTCCACAAAATAGAAACAGAACTAACACTACCCAATTCCTTCTACGAAGCCACCATTACGCTGATACCAAAGCCACACAAAGATCCAACAAAGAAAGAGAACTTCAGACCAATTTCCCTTATGAACATCGATGCAAAAATACTCAATAAAATTCTTGCCAACCGAATCCAAGAACACATCAAAACGATCATCCACCATGATCAAGTAGGCTTTATCCCGGGAATGCAGGGTTGGTTCAATATACGGAAATCCATCAATGCAATCCACTACATAAACAAACTCAAAGAACAAAACCACATGGTCATTTCATTGGATGCTGAAAAAACATTTGACAAAATTCAGCATCCTTTCATGCTTAAAGTCTTGGAGAGAACAGGAATTCAAGGCCCATACCTAAATATAGTAAAAGCAATATACAGCAAACCGGTAGCCAGCATCAAACTAAATGGAGAAAAACTTGAAGCAATCCCACTGAAATCAGGGACCAGACAAGGCTGCCCCCTTTCTCCTTATCTTTTCAATATTGTACTTGAGGTACTATCTCGGGCAATTCGAGAACATAAGGAGGTCAAAGGAATACAAATTGGAAAGGAAGAAGTCAAACTATCATTATTTACAGACGACATGATAGTCTACCTAAGTGACCCGAAAATATTTTTTCTAATATTTTCATGTAGTCAAAAATTTTTTGAAAATGCCTCTTTTGTTTGAGTACTTATTATATTTGGAGGATATGTGAGAGAGGTCAAATTATGTAAACCCAAGGCTATTAATTTTTAATACAATGCCTTCCACTTTGCCGAGAAGTGTGGAAATGACAGTGTTAGTAAATTCAGTTGAATGGCAAGGAACAATGGGTTTGCACATGTATTGGTCTTTTGCTTTCTGCAATGAGACATTCATGAGAGTGTTGTGGACACAATATATGCCATTATTTTATTTTTCTATATTTATTTTTCTATTCTACAGCAATTCTGGAAGCAATGAGTGTACTGGTTATAGTATTTTGAAAACACTGGTTTTTGAAATGCAAATAATTCTGAAAGCAAAACTTACTAATGTTTTATCTGGTTTTGTTAAAATTCTACTTTACATATAAGTAAAAAATATTCAGACATAACATAGAATTGGAACGCATATTTTGTCATCTATTTAAATATTGTAACTAAATTAATTTAATGTTATACTACAAAATTTGATTTTAAGTTATTTCAAAGACTGCAGTCTTTTTCTTCTCTTCTTGAACAACATGTATTAGCTATTTTCTCACGAAAATATTTCTGAGAGGTTCATTTTAATTTAAAGACCATACTTGTTCTACATTTGATATTCTAGTCTCTTCTTGCTTTAATTTTAATATTTAAAATAATTGTTTATTTTGTAACTTAAAAGCTTATGCTCAACAATCAGGTACTCTGTTTAGTCTTAAATAAGTGACTTTGGATAGCTTCTGCTAAGCTTTACACTGGTATGAAAAATCCAATATTTTTACAACTACAAGGGGAAAAATTAAGGAATAAGAACAGTGAAAACAGTGCTTTGTTTTAATGTAATGTTTGGGAGATGGAATGCTTAGTGATAAATTTATTAGGGGGTCTTGTTAATATTAATTTCAGTAATATATCAAAGTTTCGACACTTTTTTTTATTTCGATATAATTTATTTACATTTCAAATGATTTCCCCTTTTCTAGCCCCCCCACTCCCCGAAAGTCCCGCAAACCCCCTTCTCTTCCCCTGTCCTCCCACCCACCCCTTCCCACTTCCCCGTTCTGGTTTTGCTGAATACTGTTTCACTGAGTCTTTCCTGAACCAGGGGCCACTCCTCCTTTCTTCTTGTACCTCATTTGATGTGTGGATTATGTTTTGGGTATTCCAGTTTTCTAGGTTAATATCCACTTATTAATGAGTGCATACCATGATTCACCTTTTGAGTCTGGGTTACCTCACTTAGTATGATATTCTCTAGCTCCATCCATTTGCCTAAGAATTTCATAAATTCATTGTTTCTAATGGCTGAATAGTACTCCATTGTGTAGATATACCACTTTTTTTGCATCCACTCTTCTGTTGAGGGATACCTGGGTTCTTTCCAGCATCTGGCAATTACAAATAGGGCTGCTATGAACATAGTAGAACATGTATCCTTATTACATGGTGGGGAGTCTTCTGGGTATATGCCCAGGAGTGGTATAGCAGGATCTTCTGGAAGTAAGGTACCCAGTTTTCGGAGGAACCGCCAGACTGATTTCCAGAGTGGTTGTACAAATTTGCAACCCCACCAGCAGTGGAGGAGTGTTCCTCTTTCTCCACACCCTCTCCAACACCTGCTGTCTCCTGAATTTTTAATCTTAGCCATTCTGACTGGTGTAAGATGAAATCTTAGGGTTGTTTTGATTTGCATTTCCCTAATGACTAATGAAGTTGAGCATTTTTTAAGATGTTTCTCCGCCATCCAAAGTTCTTCAGGTGAGAATTCTTTGTTTAACTCTGTACCCCATTTTTTTAATAGGGTTGTTTGGTTTTCTGGAGTCTAACTTCTTGAGTTCTTTATATATATTGGATATTAGCCCTCTATCTGATGTAGGATTGGTGAAGATCTTTTCCCAATTTGTTCGTTGCCGATTTGTCCTCTTGATGGTGTCCTTTGCCTTGGAATTGGGTAGTGTTCCTTCTGTTTCTATTTTGTGGAATAGTTTGAAGAGTATTGGTGTTAACTCTTCTTTGAAGGTCTGGTAGAATTCTGCACTGAAGCCATCTGGTCCTGTGCTTTTTTTGGTTGGAAGACTTTCTATGACTCCTTCTATTTCTTTAGGCATTATGGGACTGTTTAGATGGTCTAGTTGGTCCTGATTTAATTTTGGTATTTGGTATCTGTCAAGGAAATTGTCCATTTCCTCCAGATTCTCCAGTTGTGTTGAGTACAGGCTCTTGTAGTAGGATCTGATGAGTTTTTGGATTTCCTCAGTTTCCGTTGTTATATCTCCCTTTTCATTTCTAAGTTTGTTAATTTGGATACTTTCTCTGTGCCCTTTGGTCAGTCTGGCTAAGGGTTTATCTATCTTGTTGATTTTCTCAAAGAACCAGCTCCTGGTTTTGTTGATTTTTTGTATGGTTCTCTTTGTTTCTACTTGATTGATTTCGGCCGTGAGTTTGATGATTTCCTGCCTTCTACTCCTCCTGGGCGAAATAGCTTCTTTTTGTTCTAGAGCTTTCAGGTATGTCATTAAGCTGGTAATGTATGTTCTCTCCATTTTCTTTTTGGAGGCACTCAGGGCTATGAGTTTTCCTCTTAGCACTGCTTTCATTGTTTCCCATAGATTTTGGTATGTTGTGCTTTCATTTTCATTGTGTTCTAAAAAGTCTTTAATTTCTTTCTTTATTTCTTCCTTGACCAAGGTATCATTGAGTAGAGTATTGTTCAGTTTCCACGTGTATGTGGGTTTTCTGTTGTTTCTGTTGCTATTGAAGACCACTTTTACTCCATAGTGATCAGATAGGAGGCATGGGATTAGTTTGATCTTCTTATATTTGTTGAGGTCTGTCTTGTGACCAATTATATGGTCGATTTTGGAGAAGGTACCATGACGTGCTGAGAAAAAGGTATATTCTTTTGTTTTAGGATAGAATGTTCTATATATATCTGTTAAATCTAATTGGTCCAAAGCTTCAATTAGTTTCATTGTGTCACTGTTTAGTTTCTGTTTTCCTGATCGGTCCATTGAGGAAAGTGCAGTGTTGAAGTCACCCACAATTATTGTGTAGTTGCAATGTGTGCTTTTAGTTTTAATAAAGTTTCTTTTACGAAAGAGGGTGCCCTTGCATTTGGTGCATAGATGTTCAGCATTGACAGGTCTTCTTTTTGTATTTTTCCTTTGACCAGCAAGAAGTGTCCCTCAGGGTCTCTTTTGATGACTTTGGGTTGAAAGTCAATTTTATCTGATATTAAAATGGCTACTCTAGCTTGTTTCCTGAGACCATTTGCTTGTAAAATTGTCTTCCAGCCTTTTACTCTAAGGTAGTGTTTGTCTTTGACCCTGAGGTGTGTTTCCTGTAAGCAGCAAAATGTAGGGTCCTGTTTACGTATCCATTCAGTTAGTCTGTGTCTTTTTATTGGGGCATTAAGTCCATTGATGTTACGAGATATTAAGGAATAGTGATTGTTACTTCCTATCATTTTTGACGTTATTCTTTACATTTGAATGCTTAACTTCTTTTGGGTTTGATGAAAGGTTACTATCTTGCTTTTTCCAGGGTGAAGTTTCCCTCCTTGTATTGGTGTTGTCCTCCTATTATCCTTTTTAGGGCTGGGTTTGTGGATAGATATTGGTAAACTTGGTTTTGTCATGAAATATCTTAGTTTCTCCATCTATGGTGATTGAGAGTTTTGCTGGATATAGTAGTTTTGGTTGGCATTTGTGTTCTCTTAGAGTCTGCATGAGATCTGCCCAGGACCTTCTAGCCTTCATAGTCTCAGGTGAAAAGTCTGCTGTGATTCTGATAGGTCTTCCTTTATATGTTACTTGGCCTTTTTCTCTTACTGCCTTTAGTATTCTTTCTTTGTTTAGAACATTTGGTGTTTTGATTATTATGTGACGGGAAGTATTTCTGTTCTGGTCCAGTCTGTTTGGAGTTCTGTAGGCTTCTTGTATATTCATGGGCATCTCTCTCTTTAGGTTAGGGAAGTTTTCTTCCATAATTTTATTGAAGATATTTGCTGGCCCTTTAAGTTGTAAATCTTCACTCTCATCTATGCCTATAATCTTTAGGTTTGGTCTTCTCATTGTGTCCTGGATTTCCTGGATATTTTGGGTTACAAGCTTTTTGCATTTTGCATTTTCTTTAACTGTTGAGTCCATGGTTTCTATGGAATCTTCAGCATCTGAGATTCTTTCTTCTATCTCTTGTATTCTGTTGTTGATATTTGCATCTCTGTCCCCTGATTTCTTCCCAAGGCTTTCTATCTCCAAAGTTGTCTCCCTTTGAGTTTTCTTAGTTGTTTCTACTTCTGATTTTAGATCCTGGATGGTTTTGCTTAGCTCCTTCACTTGCTTGTTTGTGCTTTCCTGTAGTTCTTTAAGAGATTTTTGTGTTTCCTCTTTCATGACCTCAGCCTGTTGACCAAAGTTCTCCTGTATTTATTTAAGTGTTTTTTGCATTTCCTCCTTGTTGGCTTTTGTATTCTCCTGGATTTCTTTCAATGATTTTTTGTTTCCCTTGCAAGGGCTTCTATCTTTTGATCCATTTTCTCCTGAATTTCTTTAAGTATGTCCTTCATGTGTTCCTGTACCAGCATCATGACCAGTGATTTTAAATCCAAATCTTGTTTTACTGGTGTGATGGGGTATCCAGGACATGTTGGTAGAGGAGAATTGGGTTCAGATGTTGCCATATTGCCTTGATTTCTGTTAGTGACGTTCCTGCGTTTGCCTTTTGCCATCTAGTTCTCACTGGTGTTAGTTTTTCTTGTCAGTGCTGGACTCACCAGTGCAAGCTGCCCCTTCCCAGTTGGCCTCTGGTGCACAGCTTACCTCCTGCACTGCTTGTAGACAGGGTGCTGCTGCCCAGGCTGTTCAGATCCCAAAGCAGGCACCTGAAGGCTCCCGTTGGGGCCCGCTGGATTCACTGGAGCACACTGACTTCTCCCAGCTGGCCGCCTGGAAGCCCAGCTAGCCTCTTGCAGGACTTGGAGATGTGGTGCTGCCGCCCAGGCTGATCTGGATCCAGAAGCGGAGAGAGTAGAGCTGAGGGCTTCCGCCTGAGGCCTTGCCCCAGATTGTTTCTGTGGACCAGATGGAGCCCGTGTGCACCCCCAGGGAGTGCCGACGGTGTATGCTGCTGTGACCTCCCCTGTGTTCCGCTCACTCTGCTGGGCAGCCGATCCGCCAACCGGGCTGGCGCACACAAGGTTAGCCTGGCTGCCCAGTCCCTGAGTCCAGGCAAAAGCCTGGGAGGCCAAGGTCAGAGCAAAGTTCCCCTAGGGCTATGACTCTTAATTGGTTCCGCCAGGTGACTAGGATGGTGGGCGTGCGCGCCCGCGCTCCCTGAAAGCACCGGGAGAGTCTGCTGTGCTAACAACCTCCTGGGCGGGTTGACTCACAGATGGCCCACCAAGCCGCCCAGTTCTTGGGGTCAGTCCTGTGCCTTTTGGGGCCTAGACCCCCGCTTTGTTAGCCTCAGGCTACGCCTGTTACAGGTCTGCCCACCAGAGCTCTCTGTCGTTCTGCAGGCAAAATGGCGGCGTGTGCGCTGGCCTGGGCAAAAAACCTCCTGGCTGGGTTGGCACCCTGATGGCCCCCCGACCAGCCCAGGGCCTGGGTGCAGGCCAACGCCTGTCGGGCTCAGACCACTGCGGTGTTGGCCTCGGATTATGTTTGTGTACCTCAGTCTGTCCGATCCCTGGAGTCTGAAAACAAGATGGATGCACCTCTCCTGACTGGTGGGAGGCCGAGTTCTAGAAAACTTCTTTTCATGGATTACAAGAATATATTAAGCTATTATAATAATATTAGCCTATAATGTGCTAACACTCAAATGGGCTATCAGCTATTTCTTCAATATATATTATTATAAATAATAATATATATAGTAAATCTATCTATATAACAAAGTAAATCTTTTTGTCTGAAAATATTTATGTGTAATTTTTACTAAAAATTTATTCACAAAATTAAAATAAGAACAAGAAAATGAATTTTTATCCTCCAGCATTAAAAATGATTTAAAGAAGATAGTTCAATAATAAATCTGTTTATTTCAAGCATTCTCATGTGACCAAGTGTTGCAGTTAATATTAAATGCAATCAAAAAGATGGATTATATCATTCTCAGTTGAAGAATTAAATAGTAATAACAAGGACTTTTGCCCATTATTTGAAACAACTGAGTATGTGAAACCTGGCCAATTAAAAAAAAATCCAAAACATTGTAGAAAATAATATCATATACAAAAAATTAGAAATAAATGAGAAAAATCACCCTATGTTCATGTATCAAAAGATTCCGTATTGCTGAGGTGTTTCACCTCATGAATATCAAATGGCTGAGAAACAAATAAAGAAATGTTGAACGTCCCTAGTCATCAGAGAAATGCAAATCAAAACAATCCTGTGATTTCAGCTCACACCAGTCAGAATGACTAAGCTTAAAGACTCAGGAGAAAGCAGGTGCTTGCAAGGATTTGGAGAAAGAGAAACACTCCTCAACGGCTGATGGGGTTGCAAGCTAGTACAACCATTCTGGAAATCATCCGGTGGTTCCTCAGAAAACTGGGCATGATACTACCTGAGAACCCCATTATACCACTCCTAGGCATATACCCAGAGGATTCCCCAGCATATAATAAGGACACATGCTCCACTATGTTCATAGCAGGCATATTTATAATAACCAGAAGCTGGAAAGAATCCAGTGTCCCTCAATGGAGGAATGGATACAGAAAATGAGGTATATTTACATTATGGAACACTAATCAGTTATTAAAACAATGAATTCATTAAATTCTTAGGCAAGTGGGTGGAACTAGAGAATGTCATCCTGAGTGAGGTGACCCAATCACAAAAGAACACCCATGGTATGGATTCACTGATAAGCGGTTATTAGCCCAGAGGCTCAGAATAACTAAGAAACAATTCACATATCAAAAGATGCCCAATAAGAAAGAAGGAGAGGTCCCTGGTCCTAGAAAGGCTCAATGCAGCAGTGTAGGGGAATTCCAGGACAGGTAAGTGGGAAGGGGTGGATTGGGAACAGGGGAAGGGAGGCAGGCTTATGGGACTTTTGGGGAGGGGGAAATCCTGGAAAGGGGAAATCATTTGAAATGTAAATAAACGATATATCTAATTAAAAAAGAATTCTTAAATAATGAAGGTACATGCTAGGAAAATAGTAGCTTAGGAATGAATTTTAAAAGAATTTTAAAATGATTGTTAATATGATCAAAACATAATATATATAGGTATGTTAATGTCACAGTGAAACTATACCCTTGCACAATGTATATTAATGATAATATTAAAATACTAGCTGCTTTCTCAGCAGAAGTTGAAAACTGGCCCTGAAGTTCTTATTGAAATATAAGGATCCTAGAATGAACAAAACAATGGTCAGATTAAAAAAAATAAAGAAAACCAAAATTCTGACTGGAAAAATAAAAGGAAGGTACAAATGTCATTTGAGGTGAGCAACATCTCACTTTTTATTTTTCTCTGAAAATCTTATGATATGTGAATATATTACATATAATATATATGAAATGTTGGCTCTCCAAATTGAACAAAACTATCATCAATTAGCCAATATTTGTCCAGTCATTTCTGCAGAATATATTTTTCCCATGTATACAACTTAGATGAGAAGATGTGGTAGTAAGCACAATTTAAGCTTATCCCTGAAAAGTTTACAAATAAATGAGACTTGGACTATAGTTCTTTTTTTATTTGACTTTGACAATTACTACGGGTCACCCTAATCTACTACAGGCTTGGCTACCTCTTCAGAAGGCTACCTCAGATATTTTCCATTTCTACTGGACATGCATTCATGATTCTTTTCCCCTCATGGTGTCCCCCCATCTTCTTTTTGATCTGTCCTCCCTGTCTCTCCTTCTCCAAACAGGTAATTTCTAACTCACCTACCTCTAATCCTTCCAGTATTTTCCTGAAGACAATTTTATTCAGCCAATAGATTTAAATCAAGGAGCAAGTTTTGCACTTCAAAAGATCAACATGAGAAGTCACCTGGTAGGCCTAGACCTTTGAGTATAGAATTTAGTATTGCAATACATAGCAATAGACCTAGCCTATCCTGTGGCACTTTCCTATCCATTTATACTGTGTCCTGGAGAAAGATATCTTTGGGAATGTAGTGAAGGAATGTAACATGTTAGTTTCTAGTATGACATGATTCCTGTTAGGATCAGGTATGTACTATACTTTTCAATGTGCTCTAAATGCTTTCCGTGAATCTCTGCAACAGACTACACACCTGCTACTCCAGGATTATAAATAATTTACTCTTTCTTTGTTGTGTGATTGTACTTCCCCAAACTTCAGTAAATATATCCAAGAAGACGTAAGACCCAGTGATTATAGCCACATACCAAAGCATAACAATTACTCTGGAAAACCCTCATCATCAAAATTTTCAGCATCTTTACTCATCTAAGCACGTCCATTTCCAAGAAAAGAATGTGCAGGTTTTACTGTTCACATCTTTCACTCACGTGTATTTAGATTATAGAACATAAAGTTGCTATTGTGTTTATGGTGAGCAAATTGATTTATTTGTCCTGAGAAGTGTAATGGAATAGTGAATATTCTTGAATATGTGTTTTGTCTTCTGATGATGAAAGTGCTTAATTAGGCTTGGGATATGCCATCCTTGATATGGTACAGGCCCCAGATTAGTGATTAATATTTTTTTTTGTTTCCCAAACCCAAGTGTCACAAGAACAAAGACCAAATGATGGAAATAAATATCCTGTCAATAAATACCCGTTAAAGCAATACTGAAATGTTATTATATTAGCACTTGTCATATTAAACTCGTATCATTCATCTATGATGTAAAAAGAAAACCTGAGTTTCATATGAATTCAAATGATTAAGAAACTTCAGCAATACTGAAGTCAAGATTCTATTTCATTTTAAAGATGAAAGGATAGCAAACTGTATCTTCTGTTTTCTCTGCAGATTTCTGTTGAATAAAGGTTTCTAATCAATAGAGATAATTATGACATAGATAACACCCACATAATTTTATTTTAATTATAATAGTTGAACACATTTTGTGCTTGCATTTTAGACACATACATAAATATCAAATGAAAGAAAGGTATTTTGTCATTTAAAATATGTGTTAAGTTAATATGATATCCTTAATAATTTCTCTTTACCACTTTAAAATACTTTTAATATTTCATTATTTTAGAATGTTGCTTATAAGTTTGATTTTTTTAGTAATAACAGATAGAGACACTACTTTAACTAAATTTTAAAGGATTTATAAAGAATTTGTAGCACAAAATGGGACTTTCCATATTGTCAATTTGTTCACTCAATATTCTTGGCTTCACAGTCCTCAGTTTGTTTTTAAAAAGTCAACAGTGGATTGAGAACTTTAAGCAAAATTTTGGAGTTCAGCATTTCATACATTTAATTCTACAACATCTCCTTATAAAAGATACTAAACCAAATTAAAGAAGTGGTAACCCACAAGTTAGATCTCACCCAGCTAATCTTCTATATTGTGTAAGGAATGAAAGAGAAGCTTAGGTCCAGGCAAGATGGTTAATACCTTTAATCACAACACTCAGCAGATAGAGCCAAGCAAATATCTGATTTCAAGGTCCATGTACAGAGCATGTTCCAGGACATCTAAGCTTAGGCATGAAAAAAATCTTAAAATGGAAACCCGTAGAGATGTAATTGAATGAGGGGCCCTTGGGCCAACCCCAGCAAGCAGCAGAGCTGGTCAACATTGGCCATGAGGTCCTGGCTTTAGAATAAAAAAATGGTACTTTCCTCTGCAACTAAGATCAGGTGTGAGTCAGAACTGTCCTTGCATGGAAGCCTAGAGAGACCATTGTGTGAAGTTGTGATGCTGAAGCCTCCATTGCCTGGGCGAACCCAAGATGTTAGAGTTACCAGAGCTGTGGGATCTGCCAAGGAAAGCTGCTAACAAGGACTGGAATCTCACCAAGAGAAACAGATATATTTGCAGTCAAAAGAGCTAAAAAGAGATGCTGATCTAAAGAGACATCAGACATAGAGATGCAGAAATTACAGTTTGTTCACCTTAGTTTAACTTTACTCCTGTATCATGTAATGGTGCTTTTCCCATTACATTTTGGGATTGTAATGGATATCCTCTGCCATGGAACGTTGGAGTATGTGATCTATACATTTTTTTTTAATTTTGATTTTACAGGGGATTACATTTAATTAGATTGCATGAATCTTAGAAGAGACTTTGAAGTTGGACTAAATGAATTTCGCTTTATGTTGTAGTTATAAGCCTATAGGGTCAGAGAGAGGTGGTTTGTGAAGGTTTGGCCCCCATACATGTGTTTGAATGCTTGGCCCACAGAGAGTGGCACTATTAGGAGGTATGAGCTTCTTTGGAGTACATATCAAGTAGAATACCAAGAAGGTATTCTTGGATGAACTATTTCACTAAGAGGTCAGTCTTTGATGTCTCCTATGATTAAGCTCTCCCAAGTATAACAATCTAATCTCTTCTTGGATGCCTGCAGATCAAAATGTAGAATGCTCAACACTTTCTTAAGCATCAAGTGTGTCTGCAAAATGCTTCCCTCCATGATACTATAAACCTATCAAACTCTAAGCTAGCATCAATGAAATGTTTTCCTCATGCTCCACTATGTTCATAGCAGCCCTATTTATAATTGCCAGAAGTTGGAAAGAACCCAGGTATCCCTCAACAGAAGAGTGGATGCAAAAAATGTGGTATATATACACAATGGAGTACTATTCAGCCATTAGAAACAATGAATTCATGAAATTCTTAGGCAAATGGATGGAGCTGGAGAACATCATACTAAGTGAGGTAACCCAGACTCAAAAGATGAATCATGCTATGCACTCATTAATAAGTGTATATTAACCTAGAAAACTGGAATACCCAAAACATAATCCACACATCAAATGAGGAACAAGAAGAACGGAGGAGTGGCCCTTTGTTCTGGAAAGACTCAGTGAAGAAGTATAGGGCAAAACCAGAATGGGGAAGTGGGAAGCAGTGGGTGGGAGGACAGGGGGAGCGAAGGGGGCTTATGGGACTTTTGGGGAATGGGGAGCTAGAAAAGGGGAAAACATTTGAAATGTAAATAAAAAATATATTAAATAAAAAAAAGAGTTGCCTTGATCATGATGTCTCTTCACAGACAATGAAATTTTAAGATAATGACACTGAATGACCCATGGAATGTGTCTTGAAGTTTTCCCTGGGATATACACACAAGGAGAAAGTTATCTGCATACTCTACATTCCCAAGAAGGAAAATATACATAGACTAGAAAAAAGAAAATATTGTTTAGTACTGTTTGTGATCTCCAGTATCCACTGGACTTCTTGTAATGGACTTCTCACAGATGATGCAAAGCATGTTATATGAAATTAATCATAGCACAGCTAAAACAAATTTGGATTTTGAGTCAATCAATAAGAAGAACTAAACAAGTAATCTAATATCCATACAGGAATATTTTTCAATGAGACAATGCTAAGATTTAATCCTAAGTATTTTGGATATCCTTCCTTCTTCAGGACCTTACACTTCTCTATATTTAACACTGTAAAGTAAATTTTCACTTACTACAGAAATACAATTTGAATGCTACCACCAGTGAAATAAAAATACATGCCACAATTAACCTCAAGGGCAAGCTTTCCTTTCTTTTAAATTAGTAGGATCAATAAACAGAACTGAAACTTTAAACAAGTGGTTAATAGCAACTTTTCAACAATTGGTATAATCTATGATGTGAATAGTTTTTGGGAGACTTTTATTTTTCTCTAACTAAGTTCTGGGGATTTTGCACTAGAGTAGTATTTCCTCTGATATCCCAATACACTCCTCACCTCAAAGTTATCACTTTAATGAGCTGTCAAGAGTAAACTTATATCAAAACTTTTCTGGGGCACCATTTTAATGAAATAATGGGTTGGTACATCCACAGAGATGTTGCCATGACAACATACTCATAGAAAACTAATGTAATGGAACACTTGCAGATAATATAAGTGATCTACTATCTAACTTTGTACTGTCATTGTGAGTGATTAAGCTGAAAGCATTCAAGGACATTAGCAGTTTATTTTTCAGTTTATGTCTAGATATATATTTCCTGTTACAGTTTCTTCACACAGATTTCATATTATATCTGATATTAGCAGATACATTAAATAAGTTTATGTGGTAAAATTAATAAATTTCCTTTTGTCTCACAAATGATTTTAAGGAGAAAATATTATATCAATTAGGATAAACATTTTGACTAATCTAATTTTGCAACAAATGGGAAAAGAGTAGAGCACAAAATGCATATTTTGCATAGTAAAGGGAAAAACAAACACAAATTATTGAAGCGGAGGACTATGATGATTTGTATTGCATTGGGTAATAGCAAACATTTGTAGACATCCAAAATTATTTTGAATTTAGCAAATCTTAAAGGGAACGTGTAAGTAGTAGTTGAATGCTGGGTATAATTCCAGTGTTCTGATGTGGAATACTTCATTTTCCCTGCTGATATGGTAGAAAAAAATTTCTTTGCACTTACAATATTGAACTATGCAGATGTATTGAAGGCATTATGTTAAAAGTAAGGTGGCACTTTTGAGAGGCTGACAGCTCCTGGTGAAGGGCTTTCATCATATAAAATGCACCATCTTTTAAGTTAAAAATTAAGGAGAACAAGAACCCTGGAGAGAACTAGAATCTCTTGCAAGTCTGTCATGGTGTCAGTGAACATAACTAAAAGGTTAAAATTTCATCATCTTTTCAATTTATATTGGGACAAAAAGCATTGGTCCCACTTCACTCTTGACAAGATGGCACTAAAGTGTGAACAAAAGGAAAAAGATTAAGTGACCTCAAACTCATTAGGGATTCTGACATACACTATGGTAGAAAAGATTTTTCACACCTTCATTTCATTTTTTTCATTCTACTATCATCTCATATGTTTATTTTATATATTATAAAACATATTTTATAACTAAAACTTGTAGTAATTTATCTTGCCAAATATGTTCTATTCCTCACTTATAAAGCAACAGATTCCCATCTTATAATGTCCAATGACAAAAGTAATCTCAAAGAGACATGGATATCAATTCCATGCTCAATATTTTAGAGCACATGATACTATTTTAGTCTAATGAAAGAAGCAGTGTGGTGCAAGTAATTGTTATGTAGTATTATAGGTTTGTACTGCTGGAAAAAATTAGAAGTATTTTTTAATTATTTATTTATATCAAATGTTTTTCTTCTCCACAACCCATCATTGCAGACACCCCCCCCCCCATCACCTATCTTCTTCTCCTCTGAGACGTGTGGGCACAATTGGGTATCTACACTGCCCCCCAAACATGGCACATTAAGTCTTTCCCAGGGAAGGCTCATGTCCTCTCACTGACGCCAGACATGGCAGCCCATTTGGGAAATTGATACCATGTTCGGGCATTAGGGAAAGCCTCTACTCCAGCTGTTGGGAACCAATATGGAGATTGAGCTGCCTCCCTGCTACATACTTGCTATGTGACTGGGACCTCATTCAAGCCCCCATGAGCTCTTTAGTTGGTGGCTCAGTCTCTGAGAGATTGCAAAGATCCAGATTAATTGATTCTGCTCATCCTGCTGTGGGGTTCCCATCACCTTCAGGGTGTTCAATATTTCCCCCAACATTCAATAAGAGTTCCAGATCTTAGTCCAATGTTTGCTATGTGTCTACATGTGTTTTAGTGCTACTGAGCAAAGCCTCTTAGAGTACAGTTGTGTTAGGCTCCTGTCTGCAATCTTAACATTGTATTACTAATAATGTCAGGGATTGTCATAGAATAGGTTGCAAATTGGACTGCATATTTATTGATTATTCCTTCAGTCTCTGCTTCATCTTTATCCATGTGTTTCTTTTAGACAGAACAAAGGTTGGGTCTAAAGTTTTGTGAGTGGCTTGGTGTCCTTGTCCCTTCATTGAGGTTCCTGTCTAGCTATAGGAGGTAACCTCTTCAGGTTGTATAACCCACTGGTAGGCATCTCAGCTAAGGTCACCGGCATTGACTCTTGGGAGCTTGTCTTGTTTTAGCTCTGGGACTTCCTAGCAATTTCCTTCATACCACCAAATCATAGTAGCTGCAGTTTTCCATTTATTCTCATGGCTGCCTGGTTCTCTCTCTTGTCTTTTAACATACCCGATCATGCCCCACCCCCAACTATTACTACCTACTCCCCTGCTTTCTTCTGCTTCCTAAGACTCTTTTGTTGCCCTTTCTAAATGTTATTCAGGCATCCTTACTTGGGCATTCTTTCTTAACTTCTTTGAGTCTGTTGGTTATATCATAGGTATTTTTTACTTTATAGCTAATATCCACTTATCACATTTTGTGTCAGGGTTACCTCATTCAGGATGATATTTTTTACTTCCTTGTATTTGCCTGCAAAATTTATAATATCCTTGTTTTTAATAGCTGAATAGTATTCCATAGTAAAAATGAATCACATTTTCTGTACCCATTCGTCAGTTGAGGGACATCGGGGTTGTTTCTAGTTTCCAGCTATTACAAAAATAGAGCACCTAAGACCTTAGTGGACCAAGTGTCTTTGTTGGATACTGGAGCATCTTTTTAGTATATGCCCAGAAGTGGTATAGCTGGATCTGCAGGTAGAACTTCTTCCAATTTCTGAGAACCACCTGAGAGATTTCCATGTGGTGGTAAAAATTTGCCATGCCAGCAGCAATGGGATAGTGTTTGTTCCCCTTTCTTTTCATCCTCAATAGCATGTGCTATTGCTTGAGTTTATCATCTTAGCCATTCTGATTGGTGTAAGGCTGAATCTGAGGGTCATTTTGATTTGCATTTCCCTGATGACACAGGATTTTGAAAATTTCTTTATGTGCTTCTCATCCATTTGATATTCCTCTGTTAAGAATTCTCTGTTTTAGCTGGGCAGTAGTGACACACCCCTTTAACCCCAGCACTTGGGAGGAAGAGGCAGGTAGATTTCTGAGTTTGAGGCCATCCTGGTCTACAGAGTGAGGTCTGGGACAGTCAGAGCTACATAGAGAAAAACTGTCTCAAAAAAAAATAATTCTCTGTTTTGCTCTGTAACCCATTTTAAATTGGATTATGTGGTTGGTTGTAGTCTTACACCCTGAGTGTTTATATATTTTAGATATTGGCCCACTGTTCAATGTAGGGTTGGCGAAAGTCTTGTCTGAATCTGTAGGCTTTCATTTTGTCCTATTGACTGTGCCCTTTACTATACAGAAGCTTTGTATTTTCATATGCCATTGGCTTTCTTTTCAGAAAAATTTCCCCTGTGCCAATGCATTCAAAGGTCTTTCCCATTTTCTCTTCTATGAAATTTGATATATAAGGTTTCATGTTGAGATCCTTGATCCACATGGACGTGAGCTTTGTGCTGGGTGATAAATATGGATCAATTTGCAATTTTCTATATAAAAATCAATTTAGAGCAGCACCATTTGAAGAAAATACTTTTTTTTTCCATTTTATGGTTTTGAGTTCCTTGTCAAAATTCAAGTGTCCATTGGTGTGTGTCTAATTCTGTGTCCTTCATTAGATTCCACTGATCAGTGTCTCTGTTTCTGTACCAGTACCATACTCTTTTAAAATCACTGTTGTCTGTAGTACAGCTTGAATTCAGGAATGGTGATTTCTCCAGGAATGTATTTATTGTTCTTGATGGTTTTCATCATTCTGTTTTGTTTTTTGTTTTGTTTTTTGTTTTTTGTTTTCCATATGACTTGAGAATTTCTCTTTTAAGGTTCTTCAAATATTATATTGAAGTTTTTATGGCGATTGCATTGAATCTGCAGATTTCTTTTGTTAAGATGGCCATTTTCACTATCTACATTCTACCTATCCATAAGCATCTGAGATCTTTCCATGTTCTGATATCTTTTTCAAATTCTTTCTTCATTTCCTTTAAGTTCTTGTCATACAGATTTTTCACTTTCTTGGTTAGAGTTACACCAAGATATTTTATATTATTCATGTCTATTGTAAAGGATGTTTCCCTAACTTCTTTCTCAGCCTGTTTGCCATTTGTATAAAGAATGCTCCTGATTATTTTGAGTTAATTTTATATCCAGCTACTCCGCTGAAGTTTTTTATCAGATATAGATGTTCTCAGGTAAAACTTTAGGGAACGCTTATGTTAACTATCATATCATCTACAAATAATGACACTATGGTGATTCCGTGTTTTCTGGCTATGGCAGTTTTTGAAAATGCTTTCTAAAATACCGGTGGTCTCAGGGTCTGTAAGACATCTGTCCAGGATAGTCTAGATTTTAGAGTTTCTAATGAGAAGTCTGGTGTAATTCTGATAGCTCTACCTTTGTATGTTACTTGACCTTTTAATATTCTTTCTTTGTTCTTTACTCTTTTGATTATAAATTGGTGGGAGGATTTTCTTTTCTGGTCAAATCTATTAGCTGTTCATTAAGCTTTTTGTGCATTTATAGCCATCTATTTCTTTAGGTTAGGGAATTATTCTATTAATTGAAGTTTTTTTTTTCTGATGCTTAGTACTGGGAATATTTACCCTTTTTCTCCTCCTATTATTCATAAGTTTGGTCTGTTAATAATTCAAATTTCTTGGATGTTTAGAATTAGGAATTATTTGTATTTGACATTTACCTTGACCATGTATCATTTTTACAACCTATGATATTTTCTATACCTGAGATTATCTTTTCCATATCTTTTATTCTGTTAGTGAGGCTTAGGTCTATAGTTCCTATTCTCTTTCCTATGTTTTTGATCTCAATGGTTATATCTATTTGTGTTTCCTTTTTTGATTCTATTTCCACTTAAATGTCTAGAATTAATTTATTCATTCGGTTTGCTTGTATAATTTTATTTTTCTGCACTTCTTTAACGGATTTATTTGTTTCTTCTTTAAGGGATTCTACATGGTGTGTGTGTGTGTGTGTGTTTCCTACATTTCTTTAAGACAATTATTTATATCCTCTTTAAAGGCTTCTATGATCTTTATCAGAAGGGGTTTAAGATGACAATCTTAATCTTCAGGTGTGTTAGGATATCCAAGACTTGCTGTAGTAGGAGAGCTGTGTTCTAGTGGACTTCTGCTGATCAATTTTTTGAGCTTGCTTTTGGCCATATGGTTGTCTCTGGTATTGGCATATTTGGGTAACCTCAGTTGGAGCAGGGCTCGTGGGAGGTAGGCAGAGTTGTGTGGTAGAGTGTAGTGCATTGATTTTGACTAGAGTTATAGGTTCAGACCAGAAAGAGGATAGCGATGAGACGATATGGCAGAGCCAACAAATACTGGATCTTCTAGGATCCCAGCAGGCATGGGCATGGGGGTGGGGATGGACTCATGTGTGTCTCAGGTTAGAGAAGCCATCCTGGAAATTTAGGTGTGGTTGAGTGAGTTGTGCTGATCTACATTTGCAGGTGTAGGTGCTGACTAAAATGTAGAAGTATTTTAAATTCAATACTCCATTAATAATTTAAGTTTTTTCTTCACAGAATATTATATATGTGAATAAAGCAGAAAGTTCATATTGTGTAGTGATATATTTATATGCTTTTTTAATGTAAAGTGGACATATTTGCCTACATGTGAGCATTTGTAGTGAATTTTAAATCAAATTGTTACTTTTCTAAAAACTTAAATGATTTTAGTGAGTACTAAATTTTAGACTCTAATTTAAACGAAATAAATGCAAAAACATGATTTTACTATAAATCCACTTAAAATTTATAACATCTATAAATTTAATACAGTCATAAGGAGAGCAAAATTTCCTCTAACAAAGTAAACCATATAAATATTTTTCTAAATATGCACAGAAACAATCTAGCTGAATTTAAAATGTTTCTAACTTTTACAATACAGACTTATAATATAATTAAATGATTTACCTTAAATTAGGCAATATATTTTTTCTTGTCTTACTGACAACAATGCTGGAAACAATATATAAAAATATAAAGATCTAAAAATATGTTTACTTATTTAGGATAAAAGTCAGGGGGTGAATCTAACACAAGTTTTCCATTTTTGAATGAACAGATTCACTGTGCTCAGCAAGCAAAACTAGACTTTGAAAGAGAATTTTTGAAATGTCTCAGCCTCCTAGAAAGTAAAGATTTTCTCAATATATTTTTGGACTGTTGTATAGCTATGCCTTAAATCATAAATCCCAAGTGCAATGTTGGAGTTAGTAGCTATTGAATAGGAATTTTATGAATGAATTAACACACATCTTTTATTTTATTTTCTCAAACCCTATATATTATCTGGGGTTTGATAATGCACAAGATGTAGAAGTGGTCTGAGTATAAGTAATTCATTTCCTTTTAGATAACCTCGAGGAAAGATCTAAATGTTAAAAGATACCATCCAGATGGGTTTCCTTCCTTATGAAAGACGAATTGTAAATTCTTCTTATTAATTAGTAATCACAGACAGCAGTATAATCTTACCTGAAAAAATTTCTCCCTGCCATGTCTGACCTCCTAATATTCCCTCTATAATACTTTATTTCTGTAATGTAATAAACAAGAGATAAAGTATTAGAGTCTTTTACTTCATTACTATCATTATATGACATAAGATTTTTTGGGGGTGGTTAGGTAGGTAGGTATATTGGTGTTTCAAACTATCAAACATATTGAAATTCTCATATCCAAAAATATATACTTTCAACCAAAAGCTATCAATTGAGATGGGGAAGCATACTTCACATTCATCAAAGGACAAAATCAGAAATTAATATAGAGACATAACAACAGAATCTGGTCAAATTCAAAAAAATAATAAACTAGAACAAAACAAAAGACCTTATTACAGGAAATCTTTTGGAATGTAAACAAAGAATATAAAAATATAAATATATATAAAAAAGTCTGTACTAAAAAAAACTGGAAAATCTGGATGAAATACATGACTAGATAGATACTAAGTACTAAAGCTAAATCAAGAGCAAGTTAACTGTCTAAAGAGTCCCATAACTCCTACAGAAACTGATAAAATCATTAAAAACCTCAGCCAAGAAACGGCAAGAGCCAGATGATTTTTAAGGTAGAATTCTACCTGCCCTTCAAAGAAGAACTAATGTCAACACTCCTCAAACTATTCCATACAATAGAAACATTAGAAAAACTGCGAAATTCATTCTATGCAGTCACAGTTATTCAGTTACTTAGATACCTAAACAACACAAAGACCCAACAAAAAAAGAGGACTTCAAGCCAATTACATATATGAATATTGATGCAATAATACTCAATAAAATGCTAGCAAGCTGAATGCAAGAACACATGAAAATAATCATTAACCACAATCTTCATCCCAGGGATACAGGGATGGTTCAATGTAGAAAGATCTACTAGCATGGTTCACTATTCTTTTATTCAAAGGAAAAAACCACAATGTAATCTGATTAGATGCTGAAAAAACATTTGACAAAATATAACAACCCCTTCATGTTAAAAGACTTGGAGATATAAGGAATTCAAGGCCTATACCTAAACATAATGAAAGCAATATGCAGCAAACCAAAGACACCTAATACTATAAAACAAGCCAACAGTTTAGCTAAGAAACTGTTGGTTAATTCTCAGTATAATTTTAGGATTTTTAATAAAAGATTAATAGAAAAGATCCCCCAAAGTTGTAAGCTTAATTGTGTGTTACATAATTATTCGCTTGCTAATAAACAACTCACAATTACATATTTAAGGATATTTGTGCCTTTAATGGTGATAAATAAAAAAGTATTATTAGATACAAGTTATGTACATTTTGTATCATAATCTTTAGTGTTTGTGTAGTTTAAAAACTAGAAATTTATTAGATATATGAGAGGATGGTGGTTCAAACTTGAAGACTTAACAGTTGTGAAGCAGAGAGACTGAGGAGGCCAGTCTGAGCTATGAAGAGGGTCTTAATAATGAAAATAGGAAAAAATGTTTAAGTGCCACTTTTTGTAAGATTGTTTCAAACACAAGATCAAAACTGCAATTAATGTGAGAAATATAATTTAGGAACTTAATTATTTCTGTTTTGTAGAATAAATCAATATAACTTGACAAGTCAATAAGATATCATGTAATTTATTGATTTCTTGTTTGATTTAAAGAAAATGCTGTATCTCATTATAACATTTGTATATATATAATATAAGTTCATAGTATTTATTCTATCACTTCCATTGTTTTAAATGGTTAATATCTCTTAAAAATTTTTAAGCTCTCCTTTTAAATTGTATATTCAATACATAGAGCTCCTAAAGAACAATATCATTTATATTCTTAATGTATATTATTGTTTAAGGTATATCTAACACACAAATGAAGGTAATTTCAAGAAAAATCATTCTTTGATAATGCTAGATACAAATATATTTTTTGCCAAGCATGGGAATTACATCTTAATACATTACTTCAAAGAAAAAGGAGCAAAGCAAGTTTTTCTTTTCACGATAATATATAATGTCAAGTCATGTAGAAAAGTAATGAGATTAATAATGGAAAGTAAAGATTTATTCATCCTCTGGATGGTAAATCATGGCAAGTCATTAGAGTCATTTATTTCTGATTCAGTGTATCTGTGTGATGCCTGAGATAATGGATGATACTATTTAGAACAGTTCATGTCTAGTTGATGAGTAAAAATGAAATAAGAGTTGTTAACAATGTTCTTAAATTGTTTTACACTAATAGAAGTTTGACAACTTTGAGTGGAATGTAAATCATGTAAGGAATGAACACTTCATTTACAAATTTCAGTGTGATTCATTCTAGGATAACTAGTTCTCTTAAACTTCCTGACTGAGATTGATTAAGTCCTGACATAAAGCATATCATTTGCCTTAGCAAAATAAAATGTAATAATAAAAATAAATGAAGGTGATTTTTAATTGTGTAAGTAGTTTGTAAATATAAACTATACAGTGATTTTGCTCATTAGTTTGTTTCTGAGGCAAGTTCTCATTCTGTAGTTTTGACTGTCCTAGAACTCACTATGTTAGCCATGCTGGCCTTAACTTCAAATAGATCTTTCTTCTGAAAGCTGCAACTATATATCCTAGACTAACTCTATGGTTTTAGATTTATTTAGTCCCAGGATCAAAACTCAAGAGCTACATGGGTATTAATGCTATTTGTCTCCTTCATCGATAACTTGATTAATTTTTATTATATTTTTAGAATTTTTAAGCTTGTGAGATACTGAATGCTTCTCAAAGAATTTTAATACATATAAAATCTATGTCTTTATTTCTTCATATTCATTTTTGCAAAGCTCCTTTAAAATGTGTATAATATAAATACCATTAAAGAACTTTATGATAAATGTCATCGTTATTTAGTAAATGTGTAATCCATTGCACACAGTATACAAAGAATCCTAGTTTTCCTTTAATTCTTTTCTTTTTTTCCTACAATGGGGATTGCATTTTAGAATTCACGTTTATTAGTCACATACTTAACAATTCAGACATAAATTCAGTAAGCTAAAATTCTTTCTTAATCTTACTGATATAAGAAACATTAGCCAAAGCTGAATGCATTTTTAGATATAAGCAGAAAGAACACTATCAAAGATACCCCAATTTCTGATTCACAATTATACCAAAGAACATTACTGTGTATGAATAACAAGATAACGGTATGCATGTAATAAAGATACATGCTCCACTATGTTCATAGCAGCCCTATTTATAATAGCCAGAAGGTGGAAAGAACCCAGGTGTCCCTCAACTGAGGAATGGATACAAAAATGTGTGGTATATATACACAATGGAGTACTATTCAGCCATTAGAAACAATGAATTCATGAAATTCTTAGACAAATGGATGGAGCTGAAGAACATCATACTAAGTGTGGTAACCCAGTTTCAAAAATCAATCTTGGTATGCATTCACTGATAAGCAGTTATTAGCTTAGAACCTTGGAATACCCAAGACATAATCCACATGTCAAATGATGTCCAAGATGAATGGAGTAGTGGCCCCTGGTTCTGGAAAGGCTCAGTGCATCAGTATAAGGCAATACCAGAACAGGGAAGTGGGAAGGGGTAGATGGGGGAACAGGGGGAGGGAAGAGGGCTTATGGGACTTTTTGGGAGTGGGGAGTGAGGAACGGGGAAATCATTTGAAATATAAATAAAAAATATATCGAATAAAAAAGGAATAAAAAAATAAGGACACTCAACAAACTGAATAGAATAGAGGATACTAAAATGAACACACTTAGCTAATAATTTTTCATCAAAGAACAAGAAAATACATAAGAAACAACAAATGTGTGAAGCCCTCATCAACATACTATGTTTGGCATGCTAGGTATTCACATATAGATAAAATAAAGTTATATTCATATCTCCAAAACTAAACAGAGACATAGATCATGCTATGAGATCCAATACTTTAACGCATAGGGAGAATAAGCAGGAATATACTCAGGCAAGCTCTTTCATATTAATCCTCAAGAAATACAGGAAGAGAGAAAAGAATAGACAAATAGAATTAAGTGAAATAAAAATCCTTAATAGGAATAGAAACAGTACCAGTGAGGAGAATGGACAGAATGAGAATAATTCTCTAGCAATTCTGTGTTAGTCAGTATCTAGTATATACTAATATTGTATAAACAATTTTTAAAAATATAAACTACAAATCATTGAGTCATTAAAAAGGCTAATGTGTTGCAAAGGCTATTCTCACAAAAAGAAGCTCAAATTTCCCATGAAATATTTAAAAATGTGGATATTATCACTGTTTGTCAAGAAATATGAATTAATATTATGTTGGGTTTTGATCTTTTCAAGCTACAATGGTGAACATGAAAGTTTATGCATAGGAATAATCCTTTCCACTTAGAAAATTTGTTTATACAAAGGCCCTGGTAAATTCTCAGAATTTATTTGACTGCTGAATGAATTCTCTCGTGAGTTATACCAACCTGCTTCCCTTCACTTACTTGGTGCTAATTTTTAAAAATGGAATAATTACAAAAGATTTTGAGGTCAGCTCCAGCCAATGGGGAAAATACACAGTTGTCACCTATTCTACCTCCTGTGAAAACCAAATGAAACTCGATATTTGGTGCTTTCTCTCTGGCTTTTGCTAGTATTCCAATTCATTGACCAAAAGGGAAATGCTTCCTTATAAAGCATCACTTTGGTTTGAGGGCTCTCTTTCTTTGATACCTAGACGTTACTTATGATACACATATAATGGAATATTATACATATGACAAGAAAAGTGAAATTATGGTCTCTACAGGAAAAAATGTACACAAAACACAATTACCTTCCTTAAAAGAAGCCATACTTAGAAGATAAATATATCCTATTCATTCGTCTAAACTCACATATGTTTGTATGCACATATGTGTGCATGTATACCTTCATACAAGCATGCATGTATTTAAAGTATTGTCTCTCTCCCATACCCTGTGAAAAATAGAAATGATAATATCAGCGTCTCCAATTTTTTTAGAGACTTGCCATATAACGTGACAATGGTATCTGGGTTTTTCTGCTTAATTCTCGCTCATGGTGGAAACATTACAATTTTTTTGGGGGGGGGCTTCTTAATCTCTTTTTTATTGATATATTTTTTATTTACATTTCAAATGATTTCCCCTTTTCTGGGTCCCCACTCCCTGCAAGTTCCATACGCCCTCTTCCCTCCCGCTGTTCCTCCATCTACCCCTTCCCACTTCCCTGTTCTGGAATTCCCCTATACTCTTGCACTGAGTCTTTCCAGAACCAGGGACCACTCCTCCATTCTTTTTAGACATCATTTAATATGTGGATTATGTCTTGGATATTCAAAGTTTCTAGGCTAATATCCACTTATCAGTGAGTGCATACCATGATTGATCTTTTGAGCCTGTGTTACCTCACTTAGTATGATGTTCTCCAGCTCCATCCATTTGTCTAAAAATTTCATGAACACAGTTTTTTTCTAATGGCTGAATAGTACTCCATTGTGTAAATATACCACATTTTTTTGTATCCATTCCTCCATTGAAGGACACCTGGGTTCTTCCCAGCTTCTGGCTACTACAAATAGGGCTGCTATGAACATAGTGGAGCATGTGTCCTTATTGCATGCTGAAGAATCCTCTGGGTATATGCCTAGGAGTGGTATAGCAGGGTCCTCAGGAAGTGTCATGCCCAGTTTTCTGAGGAACCACGAGACAGATTTCCAAAGTGGTTGCACCATCTTGCAATCCCACCAATAGTGGAGGAGTGTTCCTCTTTCTCCACATCCTCACCAACACCTGCTGTCTCCTGAGTTTTTGACCTTAGCCATTCTGACTCGTATGAGGTGAAATCTCAGGGTTGTTTTGATTTGTATTTCCCTAATGATTAAAGATGTTGAACATTTCTTAAGGTGTTTCTCAGCCCTCCGAAATTCTTCATGTGAAAATTCTTTGTCTTGCTCCGTACCCCACTTTTTAATGGGGCTATTTGGTTCTCTGGGTTCTACCTTCTTGAGTTCTTTGTATATATTAGATATTAGCCCTCTGTCAGATTTAGGGTTGGTGAAGATACTTTCCCAACCTGTTGGTTGACGTTTTGTCCTTTTGACAACCTCCTTTGCCTTACAGAAACTGTAGTTTTATGAGATCCAATTTGTCAGTTCTTGATCTTAGAGCGTAAGCTATTGGTGTTCTATTCAGGAACTTTTCCCCTGTGCCCATGTCCTCAAAGGTCTTCCCCAGTGTCTTTTCTATTAGTTTCAGTATGTCAAGTTTTATGTGGAGGTCTTGATCCATTTGGAGTTGAGCTTAGTACAAGAAGATAAGAATGGATCGATTTGTATTCTTCTGCATGCTTACCTCCAATTGAACAATCACCATTTGTTGAAAAGCCTATACCTTTTCCACTGGATGCTTTCAGCTCCTTTGTGGAAGATCAAGTGGCCATAGGTGTGTTGATTCCTTTCAGGGACTTCAATCCTATTCCATTGATCTGCATGCCTGACATTGTACCAATACCACGCAGTTTTTATCACTATTGCTCTCTAGTAAAGTTTAAAGTCTGGGATACTGAATCCCCCTGAAGTTCTTCACTGTTAAGAATAGTTTTAGCTATCCTGTGTTTTTTGTTATTCCAGATGAATTTGAGAATTGCTCTTTCTAGCTCTATGAAGAACTGGGTTGGGATTTTTGTGGGGATAGCATTGAATTTGTAGACTGCCTTTGGCAATGTGGCCATTTTAACTATATTAATCTGATTTTGTTAATTTGTATACTTTCTATGTGCCCTTTGCTTAGTCTGGCTGAGGGTTTGTCTATCTTGTTGATTTTTTCAAAGAACCAGCTCCTGGTTTTGTTGATTGTTTGTATGGTTCTCTTTGATTCTACTTGATTGATTTCAGCCCTGAGTTTGATGATTTCCTGTCTTCTTCTCATCCTGGGTGAATTAGCTTCTTTTTTTTCCAGGGCTTTCAGGTGTTCCGTTAATCTTCTAGTGTATGCTCTCTTGAATTTCTTTTTGGAGACACTCAAAACTATGAGTTTATCTCTTAGCACTGCTTTCATTGTTTCCCATAGATTTGTGTATCTTGTGCCTTCATTTTTGTTAAATTCTAAGAAATCTTTGATTTCTTTCTTTATTTCTTCCTTGACCAAGGTATCATTGAGTAGAGTATTGTTCAGTTTCCATGTGTAAGTGGACTTTCTGTGATGATGGTATCTGGGATTTTCTGCTTAATTCTAGCCCATGGTGGAAACATTACAATCTTAAATGTGCTAGGAAAGCAAATTAATCTCTTAAGGAGGTCATGTATTTTTTTCCTCACCAAAAGTCTCTTAGTTCATAATCACAGTTCTGTTTCCACTTATATTACTTATATCACTTATATTACTCTGGATCCACCAATGTGAAGCATGTCCTTTTCTGAAATAGGACTACGACCTTTTTCTCTGTTTTCTGTAACCTTTGTTTAGGTACTAGCAAAAGAATAACCATGTTTTCCATTGTAGTCTCAGTTAGAGATACCTCACAGAGATAACCTCAATTTAACCTGTAAATAATACAGTATTAAAATACATCTAGCCAGACACTCAGTGAAGTAGAGTTCTGCAGCATCTAAAGCAGAGAAGGAAAATGTTTAAACCCATACAGAAGACATTCTATATTTCTTTAGTTTAACTTGAGAAAAATATTTTAAGTTTTACAAAGAAACACTTCATAAAGTATCTTCTAATAAATGTAAACTTTAGCACAGTAGAATGTATGCTAATAAAACCATAAAATAGCTTTTAATTTTCATGAAGTTTTGTTGTAAACAAATTAAACATACAAACAGAGTTATTATTTCAATATGTGTGAAAGATTATATTTATGTTTACATAAAATGGATGAATAGTAATTTTGTCCTAGGTTAATTATATACTGTCAGTGTTATTTTTAATATGATTGTAGTAATTCAACAATCCTATGCAAACAGCATAATTCATAGAACTTTAAGACACTTTATTCTTATAAATGCTAATATAGTTTGATAAATAATAATGGTAAAATAATAATAAATCTTTGTTTTTGTTTTTAAATTTGCGATAGGGGATGCAGTAAGAATAAGGATTTTATGATATTTGCCTAAGTGCCTTGTTGTTATTCTTCTCCCTTCTCTATTCCCTACCCAGGACTCCTGCTTCCTGTTGGTCTACTCCTCCCTGTCAATGTCCAAGTTGTGCTCCTATATTACACATGCTATATTTCTTTTACCTTCTCTTTATACTTTTCTAGAGACCCTGCTACTTTCAGAATTCTTGATTCTTCATGTTTTTTATTAGACTGTTGCACAATACTTCATTATAGCATGGTATGAACAAAAACATCTTTGGTTTCAACAGATCATCAGTTTCTGCTTGCAAGTGGACATCAGGAGCAGCTCTATGAACTCTGAAATTTCCTCAAACATGGAGGGATGCAAGAAAACTCAGTGTATCCTCACCTGAGACATTTGTACCCAATTCTGCATTAACCGTATATTGCCTTTGGCTCACGGGACTGTCATGTGCATACTATAATAGTAATATGGGTGGACATGCTTATTTCCTGTTAGAATGCTATATTGCATTGAAAAGCAGTAAACTCACAAGTTTCTTGATTCCATACAGTAATTTGTTAGATAATAATTCCTATCCTGTTAACCTAGCCTAGATGATTCTCTTCTAATCTAAAAAACTAATATTATCTTTCATATCACATGACATACAGGATACAATAAATTTCTCTTGCTCTCTCCACACACTCTCTCTTTTGCTTTCTCTGTCTTTCTTGCTCTCTCTCTCTCTCTCTCTCTCTCTCCCTCTCTCTCTCTCTCACACACACACATTCCAAATAGACACACTCAGAAATATTACCGAATGATAGAAGAGTCTATATTAGTATTTAAGAGGTTTTAGAAGTAGACTGATAAATCTTTATCCATAGGATCATAGACAAGACCACTGATCAAGAGGGAGTTACTACCCTCGACAACAGAGTTAGCGTCTTAGAAAAATCTCCAGAGAATCTGACTCAGGGACTATGAACAAGAAACAGGCTTGGTTCCTCTTACATATGGGTAAAAGAGCCATTAGACTCATTAGATGAAGAATGAGAGGCCCAGCTGAGTTGAACCTCCAGTTTCTCAGCTTCTTGTCCTGGATACAATAAATTTCCTGGACATCAAGGTTCAGTTAATATTATTATTTGGAACAATGTCATCACAACGTCAGTTTCTTTATCACTTTATGGGATCAAGGAGATGCAGTTTTTTTTTTTCATTCTCTCAATGTTTTCTTTTCTTTTTTTTATTCGATATATTTTTATTTACATTTCAAATGATTTCCCCTTTTCTAGTCCCCCACTCCCCGAAAGTCCCATAAGCCCCCTTTTCTCCCCCTGTCCTCCCACCCACCCCTTCCCACTTCCCCGTTCTGGTTTTGCCCTATACTTCTTCACTGAGTCTTTCTAGAACAAGGGGCCACTCCTCCTTTCTTCTTGTACCTCATTTGATGTATGGATTATGTTTGGGGTATTCCAGTTTTCTAGGTTAATATCCACATATTAGTGAGTGCATACCATGAGTCACCTTTTGAGTCTGGGTTACCTCACTTAGTATGATGTTTTCTAGCTCCATCCATTTGCCTAAGAATTTCATGAATTCATTGTTTCTAATGGCTGAATAGTACTCCATTGTGTAGATATACCACATTTTTTGCATCCACTCTTCTGTTGAGGGATACCTGGGTTCTTTCCAGCATCTGGCAATTATAAATAGGGCTGCTATGAACATAGTAGAGCATGTATCCTTATTACATGGTGGGGAATCCTCTGGGTATATGCCCAGGAGTGGTATAGCAGAATCTTCTGGAAGTGAGGTGCTCAGTTTTTGGAGGAACCGCCAGACTGATTTCCAGAGTGGTTGTACCAATTTGCAACCCCACCAGCAGTGGAGGAGTGTTCCTCTTTCTCCACATCCTCTCCAACACCTGCTGTCTCCTGAATTTTTTTTTTTTTAGCATATTTAGTTTTTTTTATTCGATATAATTTATTTACATTTCAAATGATTTCCCCTTTTCTAGCCCCCCCCCCACTCCCCGAAAGTCCCGTAAGACCCCTTCTCTTCCCCTGTCCTCCCTCCCACCCCTTCCCACTTCCCCGTTCTGGTTTTGCCAAATACTGTTTCACTGAGTCTTTCCAGAACCAGGGACCACTCCTGCTTTCTTCTTGTATCTCATTTGATGTGTGGATTATGTTTTGGGTATTCCAGTTTTCTAGGTTAAAAACCACTTATTAGTGAGTGCATACCATGATTCACCTTTTGAGTCTGGGTTACCTCACTTAGTATGATGTTCTCTAGCTCCATCCATTTGCCTAAGAATTTCATGAATTCATTGTTTCTAATGGCTGAATAGTACTCCATTGTGTAGATATACCACATTTTTTGTATCCACTCTTCTGTTGAGGGATACCTGGGTTCTTTCCAGCATCTGGCAATTATAAATAGGGCTGCTATGAACATAGTAGAGCATGTATCCTTATTACATGGTGGGGAATCCTCTGGGTATATGCCCAGGAGTGGTATAGCAGGATCTTCTGGAAGTGAGGTGCCCAGTTTTCGGAGGAACCGCCAGACTGCTTTCCAGAGTGGTTGTACCAATTTGCAACCCCACCAGCAGTGGAGGAGTGGTCCTCTTTCTCCGCACCCTCTCCAACACCTGCTGTCTCCTGAATTTTTAATCTTAGCCATTCTGACTGGTGTAAGATGAAATCTTAGGGTTGTTTTGATTTGCATTTCCCTAATGACTAATGAAGTTGAGCATTTTTTAAGATGCTTCTCCGCCATCCGAAGTTCTTCAGGTGAGAATTCTTTGTTTAACTCTGTACCCCATTTTTTAATAGGGTTGTTCGGTTTTCTGGAGTCTAACTTCTTGAGTTCTTTATATATATTGGATATTAGCCCTCTATCTGATGTAGGATTGGTGAAGATCTTTTCCCAATTTGTTGGTTGCCGATCTGTCCTCTTGATGGTGTCCTTTGCCTTACAGAAACTCTGTAACCTTATGAGGTCCCATTTGTCAATTCTTGCTCTTAGAGCATACGCTATTGGTGTTCTGTTCATAAACTTTCTCCCTGTACCGATGTCCTCAAGGGTCTTCCCCAGTTTCTTTTCTATTAGCTTCAGAGTGTCTGGCTTTATGTGGAGGTCCTTGATCCATTTGGATTTGAGCTTAGTACAAGGAGACAAGGATGGATCAATTCGCATTCTTCTGCATGCTGACCTCCAGTTGAACCAGCACCATTTGTTGAAAAGGCTATCTTTTTTCCATTGGATGTTTTCAGCCTCTTTGTCGAGGATCAAGTGGCCATAGGTGTGTGGGTTCATTTCTGGATCTTCAATCCTGTTCCATTGATCTGCCTGCCTGTCACTGTACCAATACCATGCAGTTTTTAACACTATTGCTCTGTAGTATTGCTTGAGGTCAGGGATACTGATTCCCCCAGAATTTCTTTTGTTGCTGAGAATAGTTTTAGCTATCCTGGGTTTTTTATTATTCCAGATGAATTTGTTAATTGCTTTTTCTAACTCTGTGAAGAACTGAGTTGGGATTTTGATGGGTATTGCATTGAATCTGTATATTGCTTTTGGCAAAATGGCCATTTTAACTATATTGATTCTGGCGATCCATGAGCATGGGAGGTTTTCCCATTTTTTGAGGTCTTCTTCCATTTCCTTCTTCAGAGTCTTGAAGTTCTTGTCGTAAAGATCTTTCACATGTTTGGTAAGAGTCACCCCAAGATACTTTATACTGTTTGTGGCTATTGTGAAGGGGGTCATTTCCCTAATTTCTTTCTCAGCCTGCTTATCCTTTGAGTATAGGAAGGCCACTGATTTGCTTGAGTTGATTTTATAACCTGCCACTTTGCTGAAGTTGTTTATCAGCTGTAGGAGTTCTTTAGTGGAGTTTATTGGGTCACTTAGGTAGACTATCATGTCGTCTGCAAATAATGATAGTTTGACTTCTTCCTTTCCAATTTGTATCCCTTTGACCTCCTTATGTTGTCGAATTGCCCGAGCTAGTACCTCAAGTACAATATTGAAAAGATAAGGCGAGAGGGGGCAGCCCTGTCTAGTCCCTGATTTTAGTGGGATTGCTTCAAGTTTCTCTCCATTTAGTTTGATGCTGGCTACCGGTTTGCTGTATATTGCTTTTACTATGTTTAGGTATGGGCCTTGAATTCCCGTTCTTTCCAAGACTTTAAGCATGAAAGGATGCTGAATGTTGTCAAATGCTTTTTCAGCATCCAATGAAATGACCATGTGGTTTTTTTCTTTAAGTTTGTTTATGTAGTGGATTGCATTGATGGATTTCTGTATATTAAACCAACACTGCATTCCCGGGATAAAGCCTACTTGATCATGGTGGATGATCATTTTGATGTGTTCTTGGATTTGGTTGGCAAGAATTTTATTGAGTATTTTTGCATCGATGTTCATAAGGGAAATTGGTCTGAAGTTCTCTTTCTTTGTTGGATCTTTGTGTGGCTTTGGTATCAGCGTAATTGTGGCTTCGTAGAAGGTATTGGGTAGTGTTCCTTCTGTTTCTATTTTGTGGAATAGTTTGAAGAGTATTGGTGTTAACTCTTCTTTGAAAGTCTGTTAGAATTCTGCATTGAAACCATCTGGTCCTGTGCTTTTTTTGGTTGGAAGTCTTTCTATGACTCCTTCTATTTCTTTAGGCGTTATGGGACTGTTTAGATGATCTATTTGGTCCTGATTTAATTTTGGTATTTGGTATCTGTCAAGGAAATTGTCCATTTCCTCCAGATTCTCCAGTTGTGTTGAGTACAGGCTCTTGTAGTAGGATCTGATGATTTTTGGATTTCCTCAGTTTCTGTTGTTATATCTCCCTTTTCATTTCTAAGTTTGTTAATTTGGATACTTTCTCTGTGCCCTTTGGTCAGTCTGGCTAAGGGTTTATCTATCTTGTTGATTTTCTCAAAGAACCAGCTCCTGGATTCGTCAATTCTTTGTACGGTTCGCTTTGTTTCCAATTGATTGATTTCAGCCCTGAGTTTGATGATTTCCTGCCTTCTACTCCTCCTGGGTGAATTGGCTTCTTTTTGTTCCAGGACTTTCAGGTGTGTCATTAAGCTGCTAGTGTATGCTCTCTCCATTTTCTTTTTGGAGGCACTCAGGGCTATGAGTTTACCTCTTAGCACTGCTTTCATTGTGTCCCAAAGATTTGGGAATGTTGTGCCTTGATTTTCATTAAATTCTAAAAAGTCTCTGATTTCTTTCTTTATTTCTTCTTTCGTCAAGGTGTCATTGAGTAGAGTATTATTCAGCCTCCATGTGTATGTGGGCTTTCTGTTGTTTTTGTTGCTATTGAAAATCACTCTTACACCATAGTGATCTGATAGGAGGCATGGGATTAGTTTGATCATCTTATATTTGTTGAGGTCTGCCTTGCTACAGTGACAGGCAGGCAGATCAATGGAACAGGATTGAAGATCCAGAAATGAACCCACACACCTATGGCCACTTGATCCTCGACAAAGGGGCTGAAAACATCCAATGGAAAAAAGATAGCCTTTTCAATAAATGGTGCTGGTTCAACTGGAGGTCAGCATGCAGAAGAATGCGAATTGATCCATCTTTATCGCCTTGTACTAAGCTCAAATCCAAATGGATCAAGGACCTCCACATAAAGCCAGACACTCTGAAGCTAATAGAAAAGAAACTGGGGAAGACCCTCGAGGACATTGGTACAGGGAGAAAATTTCTGAACAGAACACCAATAGCGTATGCCCTAAGATCAAGAATTGACAAATGGGACCTCATAAAATTACAAAGTTTCTGTACGGCAAAGGACACCATCAAAAGGACAAATCGGCAACCAACAAATTGGGAAAAGATCTTCACCAATCCTACATCAGATAGAGGGCTAATATCCAATATATATAAAGAACTTAAGAAGTTAGACTCCAGAAAACCAAACAACCCTATTAAAAATGGGGTACAGAGTTAAACAGGGAATTCTCACCTGAAGAACTTCGGATGGCAGAGAAGCATCTTAAAAAATGCTCAACTTCATTAGTCATTAGGGAAATGCAAATCAAAACAACCCTGAGATTTCACCTTACACCAGTCAGAATGGCTAAGATTAAAAATTCAGGAGACAGCAGGTGTTGGAGAGGATGTGGAGAAAGAGGAACACTCCTCCACTGCTGGTGGGGTTGCAAATTGGTACAACCACTCTGGAAATCAGTCTGGCGGTTCCTCCGAAAACTCGGCACCTCACTTCCAGAAAATCCTGCTATACCACTTCTGCGCATATACCCAGAGGATTCCCCACCATGTAATAAGGATACATGCTCCACTATGTTCATAGCAGCCCTATTTATAATTGCCAGATGCTGGAAAGAACCCAGGTATCCCTCAACAGAAGAGTGGATGCAAAAAATGTGGTATATCTACACAATGGAGTACTATTCAGCCATTAGAAACAATGAATTCATGAAATTCTTAGGCAAATGGATGGAGCTAGAAAACATCATACTAAGTGAGGTAACCCAGACTCAAAAGGTGACTCATGGTATGCACTCACTAATAAGTGGATATTAACCTAGAAAACTGGAATACCCCAAACATAATCCATACATCAAATGAGGTACAAGAAGAAAGGAGGAGTGGCCCCTTGTTCTAGAAAGACTCAGTGAAGAAGTATAGGGCAAAACCAGAACGGGGAAGTGGGAAGTGGTGGGTGGGAGGACAGGGGGAGGAAAGGGGGCTTATGGGACCTTCAGGGAGTGGGGGACTAGAAAAGGGGAAATCATTTGAAATGTAAATAAAAAAATATCGAATAAAAAAAAGACAAAAAATCCCCCCCAAAATAACAAAACAAAAAACAAAAAACAAAAAAAAAAAAAAGGAAAGACAAAATAATTTCGCACTATGTGGCATTTCTTCTTGTCACGATTAAGTATTTCTAATATATTCATGGTAATCTTTATTCTGCAACCCTGTATTTCCTTAAAATGTAGTATTCGCACATATAGTTCAGAAAGAAAACTGTACAGTGCATTCTCTGTGGAAGATACACGCTTAGACATACACGCAACACCAAAGCACATAACGTTACAATGTGTTGTTTCGGAAAAACCAGATAATTTCGCACAATGTGGGATTTCTTCTACTCCAGATTAAGTACTTCTAATACATTCGTGGTTGTCTTTAATCTGCAACACTGTATTTCCTTAGAATGTGGTATTCGCACATATAATATCGAGAGAAAACTTTACAGTGCATTCTTTGTGGAAGATACATGCTTAGACATACATGCAACACCAAAGCACATAGAGTTACATCGTGTTATTTAGGAAAAACAAGATATTTTCTCAAAATGAGGGATTTCTTCTCGTCCACATTAAGTATTTCTAAAACATTCGTGGTTGGCTTTACTCTGCAACTCTGTATTTCCTTAAAATGTGGTATTCACATATATTCTTCCAAGAGAAAATTTTACAGTACATTCTCTGTGGAAGATACAAGCTCAGACACATAAGCTAAACTAAAGCACATAGACTTACAACGTGTTCTTTAGGGAAAAGAAGAAAATTTCGCAAGATGTGGGAATTCTTCTCCAAGATTTTCTATTACATTCGTGGTTGTCTTTACTATGCAACACCAAATTTACTTAAAATATCGTATTCCCCATATACTTTCGAAATAAAACGGTTCAGTACATTCTCTGTGGAATATTCATGCTTAGACATACACGCAACACCAAAGCAAATATAGTTTTGACATGTTGTTTAGGAAAAACATGATAATTTCGCACACTGAGGGATTTCTTCATGAGCAATTAAGTATTTCTAATATATTCATGTTTGTCTTTACTCTAGAACAGTTTTTCCTTAAAATGTGTTATTTGCACATATTCTTCTGAGAGAAAACTGTACAGTGCATTCTCTGTGGAAGATACATGCTTAGACATACACGCAACACCAAAGCACCTAGATTTGCAGCTTGTTGTTTATGAAAAACAGGATAATTTTGAAAAATGAGGGATTTCATCTCATCCAGATTAAGTATTTCTAAAACATTCATGGTTGTCTTTACTCTGCAACACTGTATTTCTATCAATGTGGTATTCGCACATATTCTTCAGACAGAAAATTGTACAGTGCATTCTCTGTGGAAGATACACGCTTAGAAATACATGCAACACCAAAGCACATTGAGTTACAACGTGTTGTTTACGAAAAACAAGGTAATTTCGCACAATGCGAGATTTCTTCTTGTCCAGATTAAGTATATCTAATACATTCCTGTTTGTATTTACTCTGCAACACTGTATTTCCTTAAAATGTGGTATTCACACATTCTTCAGAGAGAAAGTTGTACAGTGCATTCTCTGTGGAAGACACACGCTCAGACATACAAGCACTACCGAAGCTTAGACATACGCTCACTACTGAAGCACATAGAGTTACAACGTGCTGTTTAGGAAAAACATGATAATTTCGCAAAATGAGGGATTTCTTCTCGTCCAGATTATGTATTTTTAAACATTCATGGTTGTCTTTACTCTGCAACCCTGTATTTCCTTAAAATGTGGTATTCGCACATATCCTTCCAACAAAAAAATGTACAGTGCATTCTCTGTGGAAGATACAATCTTAGACAATCACGCAACACCAAAGCACATAGTGTTACTAGGTGTTGTTTAGGAAAACAAGATAATTTCGCAAAATGAGTCTTCTTCTTGTCCAGATTAAGTATTTCTAAAACATCCATGGTTGTCTTTATTCTGCAACCCTGTATTTCCTTAAAATATGGTATTCGCACATATTATTCCAAGAGAAAACTGTACAGTGCATTCTCTGTGGAAGATACATGCTTAGACATACACGCAACACCAAAGCACATAGAGTTACAATGTATTGTTTAGGAAGAACAAGATAATTTTGCAAAATGAGGGATTTCTTCTCGTCCAGATTACGTTTTTTTAAACATTCATAGTTTTCTTTACTCTGCAACCCTGTATTTCCTTAAAATGTGGTATTCGCACATATTCTTCCAAGAAAAAACTGTACAGTGCATTTTCTGTGGAAGATATACACTTAGACATACACGCAACACCAAAGCACATAGAGTTACAACGTGTTGTTTAGGAAAACAAGATAATTTCTTAAAATGAGGGTTTTCTTCTTGTCCAGATTAAGTATTTGTAAAACATTCGTGGTTGTCTTTCTTCTGCATCCCTGTATTTCCTTGAAAAGTGGTATTCGCACATATTATTCTGAGAGAAAACTGTACAGTACATTCTTTGTGGAAGATAAATGCTTAGACATACTCGCAACGCCGAAGCACATAGAGTTACAACGTGTTTTTTAGGAAAAACAAGATTATTTCTCACAGTGCACAATTTCTTTCATCCACATTAAGTATTTCTAACAAATTCGTGGTTGTCTTTACTCTGCAACACTGTATTTGCTTAAAATATGGTACTGGCACATATACTCCCGAGAAAAAACTGTACAGTGCATTCTCTTTGGAAGATATGCACTTAGATATATATGCAACACAAAAGTACATAGAGTTACAACGTGTTAATAAGGAAAAACCAGATAATTTTGCACAATGCGTGATTTCTTGTGATTGTGATTAAGTGTTTCTAAAATATTCATGGTTGTCTTTACTCTGTAACGCTTAAAATGTGGTATTCACACATATTCTTCTGAGAGTAAAATGTACAGTGCGTTCTCTATGGAAGATGTATGCTTAGATATACATTCAACACCAAAGTACATAGAGTTACAACGTTTTGTTTAGGAAATACAAGATAATTTCACACAATGAGGTATTTCTTCTTGTTCAGATTAAGTATTTCTAAAACATTCATGGTTGTCTTTACTCTGCAACAATGTATTTCCTTAAAATGTGGTATTCGCACATATTCTACAGAGAGAAAATTGTACAGTGCATTCTCTGTGGACGATCCACGCTTAGACATACAGGCAACACAAAAGCACAGAGTTACAATGTGTTGTTTAGGAAAAACAAGATAATTTCGCGCAATGCACAATTTCTTTCATCCACATTAAGTATTTCTAATAAATTCGGGGTTGTCTTTACTCTGCAACACAGTATTTCCTTAATATATGGTATTCGCACAAATACTCTTGAGAAAATTCTGTACAGTGCATTCTGTTTGGAAGATACCCACTTAGATATACATGCAACACCAAAGCACACAGAGTTACAACGTGTTGTTTAGGAAAAACAAGATAATTTTGCACATTGGGTAATTTCTTGTGATCACGATTAATTTTTCTAAAACATTCGTGGTTGTCTTTACTCTGCAATCCTGTATTTCCTTAAAATGTGTTATTCGTACATATTATTCTAAGAAAAAACTGTACAGTGCATTCTCTGTGGAAGATACATGCTTAGACATACACGCAACACCAAAGTACATAGAGTGACAACGTGTTGTTTAGGAAAAACACAATAATGTCGCACAATGAGGGATTTCTTCTTGCTCAGAGTAAGTATTTTTAAGATATTCTTGGTTACTTAATTCTGCAACCCTGTCCTTCCTTAAAATGTGGTATTCGCACATATTCTTCAGAGAGAAAATTTTACAGTGCATTCTCTGTGGAAGATACACGCTTAGCCATACAAGCAACACCAAAGCACATAGAGTTACAATGTGTTGTTTAGGAAAAACAAGATAATTTTGCGCAATGCACAATTTCTTTCATCCACATTAAGTATTTCTAATAAATTCGTGGTTGTCTTTATTCTGCAACACAGTATTTCCTTAAAATATGATATTTGCACAAATACTCTCGAGAAAAAACTGTACAGTGCATTCTGTTTGGAAGATACTCACTTAGATATACATGCAACACCAAAGCACACAGAGTTACAACGTGTTGTTTAGGAAAAACAAGATAATTTTGCACATTGGGTAATTTCTTTTGATCACAAAAAGTGTTTCTGAAACATTCGTGTTTGTCTTTACTCTGCAACCCTGTATTTCCTTAAAATGTGATATTCACACATATTCTTCCGGGAGTAAAATGTAAGGTGCACTCTCTATGGAAGATATAAGCATAGATATTCATTCAACACCAAAGCACATAGATTTACAAGATGTTGTTTAGGAAAGACAAGATAATTTTGAACAATGAGGGATTACTTCTTGTTCAGATTAAGTATTTCTAAAACATTCATGGTTGTCTTTTCTCTGCAACCCTGTATTTCCTTAATATGTGGTATTTGCACATATTATTCCAAGAAAAAACTGTGCAGTGCATTCTCTGTGGAAGATAAATGCTTAGACATACACGCAACACCAAAGTACATAGAATTACAATGTCTTCTTTAGAAAAACAAGATAATTTTGCACAATACGGGATTTCTTCTGGTCGCAATTAAGTATTTCTAATACATTCGTGGTTGTCTTTACTCTGCAACACTGTATTTCTCAAAAATATTGTATTCACACATATACTTTCGAGTTAAAACTGTGCAGTGCATTCTCTGTGGAGGACACACGTTTAGACATAAATGCAACACCAAAGCACATAGATTTACCTCCTGATGTTAAGGAAAAACACGATAATTTCGCACACTGTGGGATTTCTTTTAGTCGCAAGAAAGTATATCTAATTCATCCCTGTTTGTCTTTACACTGCAACACTGTATTTACTTAAACAGTGGTATTCCCACATATAATTTCGAGAGAAAACTGTACAGTTCATTCTCTGTGGAAGATACATGCTTAGACATTCATGCAACACCAAAGCACATAGAGTTACAACGTGTTGTTTAGGAAAACCAAGATAATTTTTCAAAATGAGGGATTTCTTCTCGTCCACATTAAGTATTTCTAAAACATCCATGGTTGTCTTTACTCTGAAACTCTGTATTTCCTTAAAATGTTGTAATGCACATATTTTTCCTAGAAAAAATGTACAGTGCATTCTCTGTGGAAGATATACACTTAGACATTCACGAAACACCAAAGCACATAGAGTTGCAACTTGTTGTTTAGGAAAACAAGATAATTTTGTAAAATGAGGGTTTTCTTCTTGTCCAGATTAAGTATTTCCAAAACATTCGTGGTTGTCTTTTCCCTGCAACCCTGTATTTCCTTAAAATATGGTATTCGCACATATAATTCCGAGAGAAAAATTTACAGCGCATACTCTGTGGAAGATACATGCTTAGACATACACGCAACAGCAAAGCACATAGAGTTACATCGTGTTGTTTAGGAAAAAAAAGATATTTTTGAAAATGCGGGATTTCTTCTCATCGTGATTAAGTATTTCTAATACATTTGTGGTTGTCTTTATTCTGCAGCACTGTATTTCCTTAAAATGTGGTATTCGCACGTATAGTTCAGAAAGAAAACTGTACAGTGCTTGCTCTGTGGAAGATACACGCTTAGACATACATACAACACCAATGCACATATAGTTACAAAGTGTGATTTAGGAAAAACAAGATAATTTCGCACAAGGCGGGATTTCTTCTCGTCCAGATTAAGTACTTCTAATAATTCATGTTTTTCTTTAGTCTGCAACACTGTATTTCCTTAAAATGTGTTTTTCACACATAGTCTTCTAAGAGAAAACTGTACAGTGCATACTCTGTGGAAGATACATGCTTAGACATACACGCAACACCAAAGCACATAGAGGTACAACGTGTTGTTTAGGAAAAACAAGATAATTTCGAAAAATGAGGGATTTCTTCTCGTCTAGATTAAGTATTTCTAAAACATTCATGGTTGTCTTCAATCTGCAACACTATATTTCTATAAATGTGGTATTTGAACATATTCTTCAGACAGAAAATTGTACAGTGCATTCTCTGGGGAAGATATACACCTAGACATACACGCAACACCAAAGCACATAGAGTTGGAACGTGTTGTTTAGGAAAACAAGATAATTTCTCAAAATGAGGGTTTTCTTTTTGTCCAGATTAAGTATTTCCAAAACATTCGTGGTTGTCTTTTCTCTGCCACCCTGTATTTCCTTAAAATATGGTATTCGCACATATAATTCTGAGAGAAAAATTTACAGTGCATACACTGTGGAAGATACATGCTAAGACATACACGCAACAGGAAAGCACATAGAGTTACATCGTGTTGTTTAGGAAAAACAAGATATTTTTGAAAATGCGGGATTTCTTCTCGTCGCGATTAAGTATTTCTAATACATTTGTCGTTGTCTTTATTCTGCAACACTATATTTCCTTAAAATGTGGTATTCACACGTATAGTTCAGAAAGAAAACTGTACAGTGCATGCTCTGTGGAAGATACATGCTTAGACATACATACAACACCAATGAACATATAGTTACAAAGTGTGGTATAGGAAAAACAAGATAATTTCGCACAAGGCGGGATTTCTTCTCGTCCAGATTAAGTACTTCTAATACATTCATGGTTGTCTTTACTCTGCAACACTGTATTTCCTTAAAATGTGTTACTCGCACATATAATTTCAATACAAAACTATACAGTTCATTCTCTGAGGAAGATAGATACACGCTTAGACATACACGCAACACCAAAGCACATAGAGTTACAATGTATTGTTTAGAAAAAACAAGATAATTTTGCAAAATGAGGGATTTCTTCTCGTGCAGATTAACAATTTCTAAAACATTCATGTTTGTCTTTACTCTGCAACCCTGTATTTCTTTAAAATGTGTTATGCCCACATATTCTTCCGTGAAAAATTGTACAGTGCATTCTCTGTGGAAGATATACGCTTAGGCATACACGCAACACCAAAGCACAGAGAGTTACAACCTGTTGTTCAGGAAAAACAAGATAATTTCGCGCAATGCCTATTTTCTTTAATCCACATTAAGTATTTCTAATAAATTCGTGGTTGTCTTTACTCTGCAACACAGTATTTCCTTAAAATATGGTATTCGCACAAATACTCTCGAGAAAAAACTGTACAGTGCATTCTGTTTGGAAGATACCCACTTAGATATTCATGCAACACCAAAGCACACAGAGTTACAACGTGTTGTTTAGGAAAAACAAGATAATTTTGCACATTGGGTAATTTCTTGTGATCACGATTAAGTGTTTCTAAAACATTCGTGGTTGTCTTTACTCTGAAACCCTGTATTTCCTTAAAATGTCGTATTCACACATATTCTTCCGAGAGTAAAATGTAAGGTGCACTCTCTATGGAAGATTTAAGCATAGATATACATTCAACACCAAAGCACATAGTGTTACAACGTCTTGTTTAGGAAAAACAAGATAATTTTGCACAATACGGGATTTCTTCTGGTCGCGATTAAGTATTTCTAATACATTCGTGGTTGTCTGTAATCTGCAACACTGTATTTCCTTAAAATGTGGTATTCGCACATATAGTTCAGAAAGAAAACTGTACAGTGCATACTCTGTGGAAGATACCCACTTAGACATACATGCTACACCACAGCACATAGTGTTACAACATGTTGTTGCAGAAAAACAAGATAATTTGGCACAATGTGGGATTTCTTCTAGTCCAGATTAAGTACTTCTAATACATTCGCGCTTGTCTTTTCTCTGCAACACTGTATTTCCTTAAACAGTGGTATTTGCATATATAATTTCGAGAGAAAACTGTACAGTGCATTCTCTGTGGAAGATACACGCATAGAAATACATGCAACACCAAAGCACATAGAGTTACAACGTGTTGCTTAGGAAAAACAAGATAATTTATCAAAATGAGGGATTTCCTCTCGTCCACAATAATTTTTTCTAAAACATTCATGGTTGTCGTTACTCTGAAACTCTGTATTTTTTTTAAAATGTTGTATTCGCACATATTTTTCCTAGAAATAATGTACAGTGCATTCTCTGTGGAAGATACATGCTTAGAAATACACGCAACACCAAAGCACATAGAGTTACAATGTGTTGTTTAGGAAAAACAAGATAATTTCGTACAATGCAGGATTTCTTCTCGTCCAGATTAAGTACTTTTAATACATTCCTGGTTGTCTTTACACTGCAACACTGTATTTCCTTAAACAGTGGTATTCGCACATATAATTTCGATAGAAAAATATACAATGCATTCTCTGTGGAAGATACACGCTTAGACATACATGCAACACCAAAGCACTTAGAGTTACAACGTGTTGTTCAGGAAAGACAAGATAATTTCTCAAAATGAGGGATTTCTTCTCGTCCACATTAAGTATTTCTAAAACATTCATGGTTCTCATTACCCTGCAACTCTGTATTTCCTTAAAAGGTGGTATTCACACATATTCTTCCGAGAGAAATTTGTACAGTGCATTCTCTGTGGAAGATACACGCTTAGAAATGCACACAACACCAAAGCACATAGAGTTACAACATGTTCTTTAGAAAAAACAAGATAATTTCTCACAATGCAGGAATTCTTTTCGTCCAGATTAAGTATTTCTAATACATTCGTGGTTGTCTGTACTCTGCAACACTGTATTTCCTTAAAATATCGTATTTACCCATATACTTTCGAGATAAACTATACAGTGCTACAGTGCATTCTCTGTGTAGATACACACTTAGATATACACGCAACACCAAAGCACATAGAGTTACCACGTGTTTTTGAGGAAAAACATGATATTTTTGCACACTGCAAGAGTTCTTCTATTTGCAATGAAGTATTTCTAATACATTCGTGTTTGTCTTTATTCTGCAACCTTGTATTTCCTTAAAATGTGTTATTTGCAGATATACTTTCAAGATAAAACTGTACAGTGCATTCTCTGTGGAAGATACATGCTTAGACATACATGCAACACCAAAGCACATAGTTACCACGTGTTGTTTAGGAAAAACAAGATAATTTTTTTTTTATTATTCGATATAATTTATTTACATTTCAAATGATTTCCCCTTTTCTAGCCCCCCCACTCCCCGAAAGTCCCACAAGCCCCCTTCTCATCCCCTGTCCTCCCACCCACCCCTTCCCACTTCCCCGTACTGGTTTTGCTGAATACTGTTTCACTGAGTCTTTCCAGAACCAGGGGCCACTCCTCCTTTCTTCTTGTACCTCATTTGATGTGTGGATTATGTTTTGGGTATTCCAGTTTCCTAGGTTAATATCCACTTATTAGTGAGTGCATACCATGATTCACCTTTTGAGTCTGGGTTACCTCACTTAGTATGATATTCTCTAGCTCCATCCATTTGCCTAAGAATTTCATGAATTCATTGTTTCTAATGGCTGAATAGTACTCCATTGTGTAGATATACCACATTTTTTGCATCCACTCTTCTGTTGAGGGATACCTGGGTTCTTTCCAGCATCTGGCAATTACAAATAGGGCTGCTATGAACATAGTAGAACATGTATCCTTATTACATGGTGGGGAGTCTTCTGGGTATATGCCCAGGAGTGGTATAGCAGGATCTTCTGGAAGTAAGGTGCCCAGTTTTCGGAGGAACCGCCAGACTGATTTCCAGAGTGGTTGTACCAATTTGCAACCCCACCAGCAGTGGAGGAGTGTTCCTCTTTCTCCACACCCTCTCCAACACCTGCTGTCTCCTGAATTTTTAATCTTAGCCATTCTGACTGGTGTAAGATGAAATCTTAGGGTTGTTTTGATTTGCATTTCCCTAATGACTAATGAAGTTGAGCATTTTTTAAGATGCTTCTCCGCCATCCGAAGTTCTTCAGGTGAGAATTCTTTGTTTAACTCTGTACCCCATTTTTTAATAGGGTTGTTTGGTTTTCTGGAGTCTAACTTCTTGAGTTCTTTATATATATTGGATATTAGCCCTCTATCTGATGTAGGATTGGTGAAGATCTTTTCCCAATTTGTTGGTTGCCGATTTGTCCTCTTGATGGTGTCCTTTGCCTTACAGAAACTTTGTAATTTTATGAGGTCCCATTTGTCAATTCTTGCTCTTAGAGCATACGCTATTGGTGTTCTGTTCAGAAACTTTCTCCCTGTACCGATGTCCTCAAGGGTCTTCCCCAGTTTTTTTTCTATTAGCTTCAGAGTGTCTGGCTTTATGTGGAGGTCCTTGATCCATTTGGATTTGAGCTTAGTACAAGGAGACAAGGATGGATCAATTCGCATTCTTCTGCATGCTGACCTCCAGTTGAACCAGCACCATTTGTTGAAAAGGCTATCTTTTTTCCATTGGATGTTTTCAGCCTCTTTGTCGAGGATCAAGTGGCCATAGGTGTGTGGGTTCATTTCTGGATCTTCAATCCTGTTCCATTGATCCTCCTGTCTGTCACTGTACCAATACCATGCAGTTTTTAACACTATTGCTCTGTAGTATTGCTTGAGGTCAGGGATACTGATTCCCCCAGATTTCCTTTTGTTGCTGAGAATAGTTTTAGCTATCCTGGGTTTTTTGTTGTTCCAGATGAATTTGATAATTGCTCTTTCTAGCTCTGTGAAGAATTGAGTTGGGATTTTGATGGGTATTGCATTGAATCTGTATAGTGCTTTAGGCAAAATGGCCATTTTAACTATATTGATTCTGCCGATCCATGAGCATGGGAGGTTTTCCCATTTTTTGAGGTCTTCTTCCATTTCCTTCTTCAGAGTCTTGAAGTTCTTGTCATACAGATCTTTCACATGTTTGGTAAGAGTCACCCCAAGATACTTTATACTGTTTGTGGCTATTGTGAAGGGGGTCATTTCCCTAATTTCTTTCTCAGCCTGCTTATCCTTTGAGTATAGGAAGGCCACTGATTTGCTTGAGTTGACTTTATAACCTGCCACTTTGCTGAAGTTGTTTATCAGCTGTAGGAGCTCTCTAGTGGAGTTCTTTGGGTCACTTAGGTAGACGATCATGTCGTCTGCAAATAATGATAGTTTGACTTCTTCCTTTCCAATTTGTATCCCTTTGACCTCCTTATGTTGTCGAATTGCCCGAGCTAGTACCTCAAGTACAATATTGAAAAGATAAGGAGAAAGGGGGCAGCCTTGTCTGGTCCCTGATTTCAGTGGGATTGCTTCAAGTTTCTCTCCATTTAGTTTGATGCTGGCTACCGGTTTGCTGTATATTGCTTTTACTATGTTTAGGTATGGGCCTTGAATTCCTGTTCTCTCCAAGACTTTAATCATGAAGGGATGCTGAATTTTGTCAAATGCTTTTTCAGCATCCAATGAAATGACCATGTGGTTTTGTTCTTTGAGTTTGTTTATGTAGTGGATTGTATTGATGGATTTCCGTATATTGAACCAACCCTGCATTCCTGGGATAAAGCCTACTTGATCATGGTGGATGATCGTTTTGATGTGTTCTTGGATTCGGTTGGCAAGAATTTTATTGAGTATTTTTGCATCGATGTTCATAAGGGAAATTGGTCTGAAGTTCTCTTTCTTTGTTGGATCTTTGTGTGGCTTTGGTATCAGCGTAATTGTGGCTTCGTAGAAGGAATTGGGTAGTGTTCCTTCTGTTTCTATTTTGTGGAATAGTTTGAAGAGTATTGGTGTTAACTCTTCTTTGAAGGTCTGGTAGAATTCTGCACTGAAGCCATCTGGTCCTGTGCTTTTTTTGGTTGGAAGACTTTCTATGACTCCTTCTATTTCTTTAGGCATTATGGGACTGTTTAGATGGTCTAGTTGGTCCTGATTTAATTTTGGTATTTGGTATCTGTCAAGGAAATTGTCCATTTCCTCCAGATTCTCCAGTTGTGTTGAGTATAGGCTCTTGTAGTAGGATCTGATGATTTTTTGGATTTCCTCAGTTTCCGTTGTTATATCTCCCTTTTCATTTCTAAGTTTGTTAATTTGGATACTTTCTCTGTGCCCTTTGGTCATTCTGGCTAAGGGTTTATCTATCTTGTTGATTTTCTCAAAGAACCAGCTCCTGGTATTGTTGATTTTTTGTATGGTTCTCTTTGTTTCTACTTGATTGATTTCGGCCCTGAGTTTGATGATTTCCTGCCTTCTACTCCTCCTGGGCGAAATAGCTTCTTTTTGTTCCAGGGCTTTCAGGTGTGTCATTAAGCTGGTAATGTATGCTCTCTCCATTTTCTTTTTGGAGGCACTCAGGGCTATGAGTTTTCCTCTTAGCACTGCTTTCATTGTGTCCCATAGATTTGGGTATGTTGTGTTTTCATTTTCATTGTGTTCTAAAAAGTCTTTAATTTCTTTCTTTATTTCTTCCTTGACCAAGGTATCATTGAGTAGAGTATTGTTCAGTTTCCACGTGTATGTGGGCTTTCTGTTGTTTCTGTTGCTATTGAAGACCACTTTTACTCCATAGTGATCAGATAGGAGGCATGGGATTAGTTCGATCTTCTTATATTTGTTGAGGTCTGTCTTGTGACCAATTATATGGTCGATTTTGGAGAAGGTACCATGAGGTGCTGAGAAAAAGGTATATTCTTTTGTTTTAGGATAGAATGTTCTATATATATCTGTTAAATCTAATTGGTCCAAAGCTTCAATTAGTTTCATTGTGTCCCTGTTTAGTTTCTGTTTTCCTGATCGGTCCATTGAGGAAAGTGCAGTGTTGAAGTCACCCACAATTATTGTGTTAGGTGCAATGTGTGCTTTTAGTTTTAATAAAGTTTCTTTTACAAAAGAGGGTGCCCTTACATTTGGGGCATAGATCTTCAGGAATGTCAGTTCTTCTTTTTGTATTTTTCCTTTGACCAGCAAGAAGTGTCCCTCAGGGTCTCTTTTGATGACTTTGGGTTGAAAGTCAATTTTATCTGATATTAAAATGGCTACTCCAGCTTGTTTCCTGAGACCATTTGCTTGTAAAATTGTCTTCCAGCCTTTTACTCTAAGGTAGTGTTTGTCTTTGACCCTGAGGTGTGTTTCCTGTAAGCAGCAAAATGTAGGGTCCTGTTTACGTATCCATTCAGTTAGTCTGTGTCTTTTTATTGGGGCATTAAGTCCATTGATGTTAAGAGATATTAAGGAATAGTGATTGTTACTTCCTATCATTTTTGACGTTATTTTTTAAATTTGAATGCTTAACTTCTTTTGGGTTTGATGAAAGGTTACTATCTTGCTTTTTCCAGGGTGAAGTTTCCCTCCTTGTATTGGTGTTGTCCTCCTATTATCCTTTTTAGGGCCGGGTTTGTGGATAGATATTGGGTAAACTTGGTTTTGTCATGAAATATCTTAGTTTCTCCATCTATGGTGATTGAGAGTTTTGCTGGATATAGTAGTTTTGGTTGGCATTTGTGTTCTCTTAGAGTCTGCATGAGATCTGCCCAGGACCTTCTAGCCTTCATAGTCTCAGGTGAAAAGTCTGCTGTGATTCTGATAGGTCTTCCTTTATATGTTACTTGGCCTTTTTCTCTTACTGCCTTTAGTATTCTTTCTTTGTTTAGAACATTTGGTGTTTTGATTATTATGTGACGGGAAGTATTTCTGTTCTGGTCCAGTCTGTTTGGAGTTCTGTAGGCTTCTTGTATATTCATGGGCATCTCTCTCTTTAGGTTAGGGAAGTTTTCTTCCATAATTTTATTGAAGATATTTGCTGGCCCTTTAAGTTGTAAATCTTCACTCTCCTCTATGCCTATAATCCTTAGGTTTGGTCTTCTCATTGTGTCCTGGATTTCCTGGATATTTTGGGTTACAAGCTTTTTGCATTTTGCATTTTCTTTAACTGTTGAGTCCATGGTTTCTATGGAATCTTCAGCATCTGAGATTCTTTCTTCTATCTCTTGTATTCTGTTGTTGATATTTGTATCTCTGTCCCCTGATTTCTTCCCAAGACTTTCTATCTCCAAAGTTGTCTCCCTTTGAGTTTTCTTAGTTGTTTCTACTTCTGATTTTAGATCCTGGATGGTTTTGCTTAGCTCCTTCACTTGCATGTTTGTGTTTTCCTGTAATTCTTTAAGAGATTTTTGTGTTTTCTCTTTCATGAGCTCAGCCTGTTGACCAAAGTTCTCCTGTATTTCTTTAAGAGATTTTTGTGTTTCGTCTTTCATGACCTCAGCCTGTTGAGCAAAGTTCTCCTGTATTTCTTTAAGTGTTTTTTGCATTTCCTCCTTGTTGGCTTTTGTATTCTCCTGGATTTCTTTCAATGATTTTTGTGTTTCCCTTGCAAGGGCTTCTACCTTTTGATCCATTGTCTCCTGAATTTCTTTATGTATGACCTTCATGTGTTCCTGTACCAGCATCATGACCAGTGATTTTAAATCCAAATCTTGTTTTACTGGTGTGATGGGGTATCCAGGACATGTTGGTAGAGGAGAATTGGGTTCAGATGTTGCCATATTGCCTTGATTTCTGTTAGTGACGTTCCTGCGTTTGCCTTTTGCCATCTAGATCTCACTGGTGTTAGTTTATCTTGTCAGTGCTGGACTCACCAGTGCAAGCTGCCCCTTCCCAGTTGGCCTCTGGTGCACAGCTTACCTCCTGCACTGCTTGTAGACAGTGTGCTGCTGTCCAGGCTGTTCAGATCCCAAAGCAGGCACCCGAAGGCTCCCGCTGGGGCCCGCTGGATTCACTGGAGCACACTGACTTCTCCCAGCTGGCCACCCGGAAGCCCAGCTAGCCCCTTGCAGGACTTGGAGATGTAATGCTGCCGCCCAGACTGATCTGGATCCGGAAGCGGAGAGAGTAGAGCTAAGGGCTTCTGCCTGAGGCCTTGCCCCAGATTGTGTCTGTGGAGCAGATGGAGCCCGTGTGCACTCCCAGGGAGTGCCGACGGTGTATGCTACTGTGACCTCCCCTGAGTTCCGCTCACTCCGCTGGGCAGCCGATCTGCTAACCGGGCTATCGCACACAAGGTTAGCCTGGCCGCCCAGTCCCTGAGTCCAGGCAAAAGCCTGGGAGGCCAAGGTCCGAGCAAAGTTCCCCTACGGCTTTGACTGTTAATTGGGTTTGCCAGGTGACTAGGATGGCGGGCGTGTGCGCCCGCGCTCCCTGAAAGCGCCGGGAGAGTCTGCTTTGCTAACAATCACCTGGGCGGGTTGACTCACAGATGGCCCACCAAGCCGCCCAGTTCTTGGGGTCAGTCCTGTGCCTTTTGGGGCCTGAACCCCCGCTTTGTTAGCCTTAGGCTATGCCTGTTACAGGTCTGCCCGCCTGAGCTCTCTGTAGTCCTGCAGGCAAAATGGCGGCGGCGCGCTCGCAGGCCTGGGCAAAAAACCTCCTGGTTGGGTTGGCACCCCGATGGCCCCCCGACCCGCCCAGGGCCTGGGTGCAGGCCAACGCCCGTCGGGCTCAGACCACCGCGGTGTTGGCCTCGGATTATGTTTGTGTACCTCAGTCTGTCCGATTCCTGGAGTACGGAACCAAGATGGATCCTCCTCTCCTGACTGGTGGGAGGCCGAGTTCTGAAGTCAAGATAATTTTTCTAAATGAGTGATTTCTTCTCATCCAGATTAAGTATTTCTAAAATATTCGTGGTTGTTTTTACTCTGCAAACCTTTTTTTCCTTAAAATGTGTTATTCGCACATAGTCTTCTGAGAGAAAACTGTACAGTTCATACTCTGTGGAAGATACATGCTTAGACATACAACCAACCCCAAAGCACATAGAGTTACAACGTGTTGTTTAGGAAAAACAAGATAATTTTGAAAAATGAGGCATTTCTTCTTGGCCAGATTAAGTATTTCTAAAACATTCGTGGTTGTCTTTACTATGCAACACTGTATTTCCTTAAAATAGCTTTTTCGCCCATATACTTTTGAGATAAAACTGTACAGTGCATTCTCTGGGGAAGATACATGCTTAGACATACATGTAACACCAAGGCAAATAAAGTTACCACATGATGTTTAGGAAAAACACGATAATTTCGCACACTGCGGGATTTCTTCTAGTCACAATTAAGTATTTATAATACATTCGTGTTTGTCTTTAATCTGCAACACTGTATTTCCTTAAAATGTGGTATTTGCACATATTCTTCTGACAGAAAATGTACAGTGCATTCTCTGTGGAAGATACATGCTTAGACATACACGCAACACCAAAGCACATAGTGTTACTACGTGTTGTTTAGGAAAACAAGATAATTTCGCAAAATGAGTCTTCTTCTTGTCCAGATTAAGTATTTCTAAAACATCCATGGTTGTCTTTATTCTGCAACCCTGTATTTCCTTAAAATATGGTATTCGCACATACAGAAAACTGTACAGTGCATTCTCTGTGGAAGATACATGCTTAGACATACACGCAACACCAAAGCACATAGAGTTACAATGTATTGTTTAGGAAGAACAAGATAATTTTGCAAAATGAGGGATTTCTTCTCGTCCAGATTACGTTTTTTTAAACATTCATAGTTTTCTTTACTCTGCAACCCTGTATTTCCTTAAAATGTGGTATTCGCACATATTCTTCCAAGAAAAAACTGTACAGTGCATTTTCTGTGGAAGATATACACTTAGACATACACGCAACACCAAAGCACATAGAGTTACAACGTGTTGTTTAGGAAAACAAGATAATTTCTTAAAATGAGGGTTTTCTTCTTGTCCAGATTAAGTATTTGTAAAACATTCGTGGTTGTCTTTCTTCTGCATCCCTGTATTTCCTTGAAAAGTGGTATTCGCACATATTATTCTGAGAGAAAACTGTACAGTACATTCTTTGTGGAAGATAAATGCTTAGACATACTTGCAACGCCGAAGCACATAGAGTTACAACGTGTTTTTTAGGAAAAACAAGATTATTTCTCACAGTGCACAATTTCTTTCATCCACATTAAGTATTTCTAACAAATTCGTGGTTGTCTTTACTCTGCAACACTGTATTTGCTTAAAATATGGTACTGGCACATATACTCCCGAGAAAAAACTGTACAGTGCATTCTCTTTGGAAGATATGCACTTAGATATATATGCAACACAAAAGTACATAGAGTTACAACGTGTTAATAAGGAAAAACCAGATAATTTTGCACAATGCGTGATTTCTTGTGATTGTGATTAAGTGTTTCTAAAATATTCATGGTTGTCTTTACTCTGTAACGCTTAAAATGTGGTATTCACACATATTCTTCTGAGAGTAAAATGTACAGTGCGTTCTCTATGGAAGATGTATGCTTAGATATACATTCAACACCAAAGTACATAGAGTTACAACGTTTTGTTTAGGAAATACAAGATAATTTCACACAATGAGGTATTTCTTCTTGTTCAGATTAAGTATTTCTAAAACATTCATGGTTGTCTTTACTCTGCAACAATGTATTTCCTTAAAATGTGGTATTCGCACATATTCTACAGAGAGAAAATTGTACAGTGCATTCTCTGTGGACGATCCACGCTTAGACATACAGGCAACACAAAAGCACAGAGTTACAATGTGTTGTTTAGGAAAAACAAGATAATTTCGCGCAATGCACAATTTCTTTCATCCACATTAAGTATTTCTAATAAATTCGGGGTTGTCTTTACTCTGCAACACAGTATTTCCTTAATATATGGTATTCGCACAAATACTCTTGAGAAAATTCTGTACAGTGCATTCTGTTTGGAAGATACCCACTTAGATATACATGCAACACCAAAGCACACAGAGTTACAACGTGTTGTTTAGGAAAAACAAGATAATTTTGCACATTGGGTAATTTCTTGTGATCACGATTAATTTTTCTAAAACATTCGTGGTTGTCTTTACTCTGCAATCCTGTATTTCCTTAAAATGTGTTATTCGTACATATTATTCTAAGAAAAAACTGTACAGTGCATTCTCTGTGGAAGATACATGCTTAGACATACACGCAACACCAAAGTACATAGAGTGACAACGTGTTGTTTAGGAAAAACACAATAATGTCGCACAATGAGGGATTTCTTCTTGCTCAGAGTAAGTATTTTTAAGATATTCTTGGTTACTTAATTCTGCAACCCTGTCCTTCCTTAAAATGTGGTATTCGCACATATTCTTCAGAGAGAAAATTTTACAGTGCATTCTCTGTGGAAGATACACGCTTAGCCATACAAGCAACACCAAAGCACATAGAGTTACAATGTGTTGTTTAGGAAAAACAAGATAATTTTGCGCAATGCACAATTTCTTTCATCCACATTAAGTATTTCTAATAAATTCGTGGTTGTCTTTATTCTGCAACACAGTATTTCCTTAAAATATGATATTTGCACAAATACTCTCGAGAAAAAACTGTACAGTGCATTCTGTTTGGAAGATACCCACTTAGATATACATGCAACACCAAAGCACACAGAGTTACAACGTGTTGTTTAGGAAAAACAAGATAATTTTGCACATTGGGTAATTTCTTTTGATCACAAAAAAGTGTTTCTGAAACATTCGTGTTTGTCTTTACTCTGCAACCCTGTATTTCCTTAAAATGTGATATTCACACATATTCTTCCGGGAGTAAAATGTAAGGTGCACTCTCTATGGAAGATATAAGCATAGATATTCATTCAACACCAAAGCACATAGATTTACAAGATGTTGTTTAGGAAAGACAAGATAATTTTGAACAATGAGGGATTACTTCTTGTTCAGATTAAGTATTTCTAAAACATTCATGGTTGTCTTTTCTCTGCAACCCTGTATTTCCTTAATATGTGGTATTTGCACATATTATTCCAAGAAAAAACTGTGCAGTGCATTCTCTGTGGAAGATAAATGCTTAGACATACACGCAACACCAAAGTACATAGAATTACAATGTCTTCTTTAGAAAAACAAGATAATTTTGCACAATACGGGATTTCTTCTGGTCGCAATTAAGTATTTCTAATACATTCGTGGTTGTCTTTACTCTGCAACACTGTATTTCTCAAAAATATTGTATTCACACATATACTTTCGAGTTAAAACTGTGCAGTGCATTCTCTGTGGAGGACACACGTTTAGACATAAATGCAACACCAAAGCACATAGATTTACCTCCTGATGTTAAGGAAAAACACGATAATTTCGCACACTGTGGGATTTCTTTTAGTCGCAAGAAAGTATATCTAATTCATCCCTGTTTGTCTTTACACTGCAACACTGTATTTACTTAAACAGTGGTATTCCCACATATAATTTCGAGAGAAAACTGTACAGTTCATTCTCTGTGGAAGATACATGCTTAGACATTCATGCAACACCAAAGCACATAGAGTTACAACGTGTTGTTTAGGAAAACCAAGATAATTTTTCAAAATGAGGGATTTCTTCTCGTCCACATTAAGTATTTCTAAAACATCCATGGTTGTCTTTACTCTGAAACTCTGTATTTCCTTAAAATGTTGTAATGCACATATTTTTCCTAGAAAAAATGTACAGTGCATTCTCTGTGGAAGATATACACTTAGACATTCACGAAACACCAAAGCACATAGAGTTGCAACTTGTTGTTTAGGAAAACAAGATAATTTTGTAAAATGAGGGTTTTCTTCTTGTCCAGATTAAGTATTTCCAAAACATTCGTGGTTGTCTTTTCCCTGCAACCCTGTATTTCCTTAAAATATGGTATTCGCACATATAATTCCGAGAGAAAAATTTACAGCGCATACTCTGTGGAAGATACATGCTTAGACATACACGCAACAGCAAAGCACATAGAGTTACATCGTGTTGTTTAGGAAAAAAAAGATATTTTTGAAAATGCGGGATTTCTTCTCATCGTGATTAAGTATTTCTAATACATTTGTGGTTGTCTTTATTCTGCAGCACTGTATTTCCTTAAAATGTGGTATTCGCACGTATAGTTCAGAAAGAAAACTGTACAGTGCTTGCTCTGTGGAAGATACACGCTTAGACATACATACAACACCAATGCACATATAGTTACAAAGTGTGATTTAGGAAAAACAAGATAATTTCGCACAAGGCGGGATTTCTTCTCGTCCAGATTAAGTACTTCTAATAATTCATGTTTTTCTTTAGTCTGCAACACTGTATTTCCTTAAAATGTGTTTTTCACACATAGTCTTCTAAGAGAAAACTGTACAGTGCATACTCTGTGGAAGATACATGCTTAGACATACACGCAACACCAAAGCACATAGAGGTACAACGTGTTGTTTAGGAAAAACAAGATAATTTCGAAAAATGAGGGATTTCTTCTCGTCTAGATTAAGTATTTCTAAAACATTCATGGTTGTCTTCAATCTGCAACACTATATTTCTATAAATGTGGTATTTGAACATATTCTTCAGACAGAAAATTGTACAGTGCATTCTCTGGGGAAGATATACACCTAGACATACACGCAACACCAAAGCACATAGAGTTGGAACGTGTTGTTTAGGAAAACAAGATAATTTCTCAAAATGAGGGTTTTCTTTTTGTCCAGATTAAGTATTTCCAAAACATTCGTGGTTGTCTTTTCTCTGCCACCCTGTATTTCCTTAAAATATGGTATTCGCACATATAATTCTGAGAGAAAAATTTACAGTGCATACACTGTGGAAGATACATGCTAAGACATACACGCAACAGGAAAGCACATAGAGTTACATCGTGTTGTTTAGGAAAAACAAGATATTTTTGAAAATGCGGGATTTCTTCTCGTCGCGATTAAGTATTTCTAATACATTTGTCGTTGTCTTTATTCTGCAACACTATATTTCCTTAAAATGTGGTATTCACACGTATAGTTCAGAAAGAAAACTGTACAGTGCATGCTCTGTGGAAGATACATGCTTAGACATACATACAACACCAATGAACATATAGTTACAAAGTGTGGTATAGGAAAAACAAGATAATTTCGCACAAGGCGGGATTTCTTCTCGTCCAGATTAAGTACTTCTAATACATTCATGGTTGTCTTTACTCTGCAACACTGTATTTCCTTAAAATGTGTTACTCGCACATATAATTTCAATACAAAACTATACAGTTCATTCTCTGAGGAAGATAGATACACGCTTAGACATACACGCAACACCAAAGCACATAGAGTTACAATGTATTGTTTAGAAAAAACAAGATAATTTTGCAAAATGAGGGATTTCTTCTCGTGCAGATTAACAATTTCTAAAACATTCATGTTTGTCTTTACTCTGCAACCCTGTATTTCTTTAAAATGTGTTATGCCCACATATTCTTCCGTGAAAAATTGTACAGTGCATTCTCTGTGGAAGATATACGCTTAGGCATACACGCAACACCAAAGCACAGAGAGTTACAACCTGTTGTTCAGGAAAAACAAGATAATTTCGCGCAATGCCTATTTTCTTTAATCCACATTAAGTATTTCTAATAAATTCGTGGTTGTCTTTACTCTGCAACACAGTATTTCCTTAAAATATGGTATTCGCACAAATACTCTCGAGAAAAAACTGTACAGTGCATTCTGTTTGGAAGATACCCACTTAGATATTCATGCAACACCAAAGCACACAGAGTTACAACGTGTTGTTTAGGAAAAACAAGATAATTTTGCACATTGGGTAATTTCTTGTGATCACGATTAAGTGTTTCTAAAACATTCGTGGTTGTCTTTACTCTGAAACCCTGTATTTCCTTAAAATGTCGTATTCACACATATTCTTCCGAGAGTAAAATGTAAGGTGCACTCTCTATGGAAGATTTAAGCATAGATATACATTCAACACCAAAGCACATAGTGTTACAACGTCTTGTTTAGGAAAAACAAGATAATTTTGCACAATACGGGATTTCTTCTGGTCGCGATTAAGTATTTCTAATACATTCGTGGTTGTCTGTAATCTGCAACACTGTATTTCCTTAAAATGTGGTATTCGCACATATAGTTCAGAAAGAAAACTGTACAGTGCATACTCTGTGGAAGATACCCACTTAGACATACATGCTACACCACAGCACATAGTGTTACAACATGTTGTTTCAGAAAAACAAGATAATTTGGCACAATGTGGGATTTCTTCTAGTCCAGATTAAGTACTTCTAATACATTCGCGCTTGTCTTTTCTCTGCAACACTGTATTTCCTTAAACAGTGGTATTTGCATATATAATTTCGAGAGAAAACTGTACAGTGCATTCTCTGTGGAAGATACACGCATAGAAATACATGCAACACCAAAGCACATAGAGTTACAACGTGTTGCTTAGGAAAAACAAGATAATTTATCAAAATGAGGGATTTCCTCTCGTCCACAATAATTTTTTCTAAAACATTCATGGTTGTCGTTACTCTGAAACTCTGTATTTTTTTTAAAATGTTGTATTCGCACATATTTTTCCTAGAAATAATGTACAGTGCATTCTCTGTGGAAGATACATGCTTAGAAATACACGCAACACCAAAGCACATAGAGTTACAATGTGTTGTTTAGGAAAAACAAGATAATTTCGTACAATGCAGGATTTCTTCTCGTCCAGATTAAGTACTTTTAATACATTCCTGGTTGTCTTTACACTGCAACACTGTATTTCCTTAAACAGTGGTATTCGCACATATAATTTCGATAGAAAAATATACAATGCATTCTCTGTGGAAGATACACGCTTAGACATACATGCAACACCAAAGCACTTAGAGTTACAACGTGTTGTTCAGGAAAGACAAGATAATTTCTCAAAATGAGGGATTTCTTCTCGTCCACATTAAGTATTTCTAAAACATTCATGGTTCTCATTACTCTGCAACTCTGTATTTCCTTAAAAGGTGGTATTCACACATATTCTTCGGAGAGAAATTTGTACAGTGCATTCTCTGTGGAAGATACACGCTTAGAAATGCACACAACACCAAAGCACATAGAGTTACAACATGTTCTTTAGAAAAAACAAGATAATTTCTCACAATGCAGGAATTCTTTTCGTCCAGATTAAGTATTTCTAATACATTCGTGGTTGTCTGTACTCTGCAACACTGTATTTCCTTAAAATATCGTATTTACCCATATACTTTCGAGATAAACTATACAGTGCTACAGTGCATTCTCTGTGTAGATACACACTTAGATATACACGCAACACCAAAGCACATAGAGTTACCACGTGTTTTTGAGGAAAAACATGATATTTTTGCACACTGCAAGAGTTCTTCTATTTGCAATGAAGTATTTCTAATACATTCGTGTTTGTCTTTATTCTGCAACCTTGTATTTCCTTAAAATGTGTTATTTGCAGATATACTTTCAAGATAAAACTGTACAGTGCATTCTCTGTGGAAGATACATGCTTAGACATACATGCAACACCAAAGCACATAGAGTTACCACGTGTTGTTTAGGAAAAACAAGATAATTTTTTTTTTTTATTATTCGATATAATTTATTTACATTTCAAATGATTTCCCCTTTTCTAGCCCCCCCACTCCCCGAAAGTCCCACAAGCCCCCTTCTCATCCCCTGTCCTCCCACCCACCCCTTCCCACTTCCCCGTACTGGTTTTGCTGAATACTGTTTCACTGAGTCTTTCCAGAACCAGGGGCCACTCCTCCTTTCTTCTTGTACCTCATTTGATGTGTGGATTATGTTTTGGGTATTCCAGTTTCCTAGGTTAATATCCACTTATTAGTGAGTGCATACCATGATTCACCTTTTGAGTCTGGGTTACCTCACTTAGTATGATATTCTCTAGCTCCATCCATTTGCCTAAGAATTTCATGAATTCATTGTTTCTAATGGCTGAATAGTACTCCATTGTGTAGATATACCACATTTTTTGCATCCACTCTTCTGTTGAGGGATACCTGGGTTCTTTCCAGCATCTGGCAATTACAAATAGGGCTGCTATGAACATAGTAGAACATGTATCCTTATTACATGGTGGGGAGTCTTCTGGGTATATGCCCAGGAGTGGTATAGCAGGATCTTCTGGAAGTAAGGTGCCCAGTTTTCGGAGGAACCGCCAGACTGATTTCCAGAGTGGTTGTACCAATTTGCAACCCCACCAGCAGTGGAGGAGTGTTCCTCTTTCTCCACACCCTCTCCAACACCTGCTGTCTCCTGAATTTTTAATCTTAGCCATTCTGACTGGTGTAAGATGAAATCTTAGGGTTGTTTTGATTTGCATTTCCCTAATGACTAATGAAGTTGAGCATTTTTTAAGATGCTTCTCCGCCATCCGAAGTTCTTCAGGTGAGAATTCTTTGTTTAACTCTGTACCCCATTTTTTAATAGGGTTGTTTGGTTTTCTGGAGTCTAACTTCTTGAGTTCTTTATATATATTGGATATTAGCCCTCTATCTGATGTAGGATTGGTGAAGATCTTTTCCCAATTTGTTGGTTGCCGATTTGTCCTCTTGATGGTGTCCTTTGCCTTACAGAAACTTTGTAATTTTATGAGGTCCCATTTGTCAATTCTTGCTCTTAGAGCATACGCTATTGGTGTTCTGTTCAGAAACTTTCTCCCTGTACCGATGTCCTCAAGGGTCTTCCCCAGTTTTTTTTCTATTAGCTTCAGAGTGTCTGGCTTTATGTGGAGGTCCTTGATCCATTTGGATTTGAGCTTAGTACAAGGAGACAAGGATGGATCAATTCGCATTCTTCTGCATGCTGACCTCCAGTTGAACCAGCACCATTTGTTGAAAAGGCTATCTTTTTTCCATTGGATGTTTTCAGCCTCTTTGTCGAGGATCAAGTGGCCATAGGTGTGTGGGTTCATTTCTGGATCTTCAATCCTGTTCCATTGATCCTCCTGTCTGTCACTGTACCAATACCATGCAGTTTTTAACACTATTGCTCTGTAGTATTGCTTGAGGTCAGGGATACTGATTCCCCCAGATTTCCTTTTGTTGCTGAGAATAGTTTTAGCTATCCTGGGTTTTTTGTTGTTCCAGATGAATTTGATAATTGCTCTTTCTAGCTCTGTGAAGAATTGAGTTGGGATTTTGATGGGTATTGCATTGAATCTGTATAGTGCTTTAGGCAAAATGGCCATTTTAACTATATTGATTCTGCCGATCCATGAGCATGGGAGGTTTTCCCATTTTTTGAGGTCTTCTTCCATTTCCTTCTTCAGAGTCTTGAAGTTCTTGTCATACAGATCTTTCACATGTTTGGTAAGAGTCACCCCAAGATACTTTATACTGTTTGTGGCTATTGTGAAGGGGGTCATTTCCCTAATTTCTTTCTCAGCCTGCTTATCCTTTGAGTATAGGAAGGCCACTGATTTGCTTGAGTTGACTTTATAACCTGCCACTTTGCTGAAGTTGTTTATCAGCTGTAGGAGCTCTCTAGTGGAGTTCTTTGGGTCACTTAGGTAGACGATCATGTCGTCTGCAAATAATGATAGTTTGACTTCTTCCTTTCCAATTTGTATCCCTTTGACCTCCTTATGTTGTCGAATTGCCCGAGCTAGTACCTCAAGTACAATATTGAAAAGATAAGGAGAAAGGGGGCAGCCTTGTCTGGTCCCTGATTTCAGTGGGATTGCTTCAAGTTTCTCTCCATTTAGTTTGATGCTGGCTACCGGTTTGCTGTATATTGCTTTTACTATGTTTAGGTATGGGCCTTGAATTCCTGTTCTCTCCAAGACTTTAATCATGAAGGGATGCTGAATTTTGTCAAATGCTTTTTCAGCATCCAATGAAATGACCATGTGGTTTTGTTCTTTGAGTTTGTTTATGTAGTGGATTGTATTGATGGATTTCCGTATATTGAACCAACCCTGCATTCCTGGGATAAAGCCTACTTGATCATGGTGGATGATCGTTTTGATGTGTTCTTGGATTCGGTTGGCAAGAATTTTATTGAGTATTTTTGCATCGATGTTCATAAGGGAAATTGGTCTGAAGTTCTCTTTCTTTGTTGGATCTTTGTGTGGCTTTGGTATCAGCGTAATTGTGGCTTCGTAGAAGGAATTGGGTAGTGTTCCTTCTGTTTCTATTTTGTGGAATAGTTTGAAGAGTATTGGTGTTAACTCTTCTTTGAAGGTCTGGTAGAATTCTGCACTGAAGCCATCTGGTCCTGTGCTTTTTTTGGTTGGAAGACTTTCTATGACTCCTTCTATTTCTTTAGGCATTATGGGACTGTTTAGATGGTCTAGTTGGTCCTGATTTAATTTTGGTATTTGGTATCTGTCAAGGAAATTGTCCATTTCCTCCAGATTCTCCAGTTGTGTTGAGTATAGGCTCTTGTAGTAGGATCTGATGATTTTTTGGATTTCCTCAGTTTCCGTTGTTATATCTCCCTTTTCATTTCTAAGTTTGTTAATTTGGATACTTTCTCTGTGCCCTTTGGTCATTCTGGCTAAGGGTTTATCTATCTTGTTGATTTTCTCAAAGAACCAGCTCCTGGTATTGTTGATTTTTTGTATGGTTCTCTTTGTTTCTACTTGATTGATTTCGGCCCTGAGTTTGATGATTTCCTGCCTTCTACTCCTCCTGGGCGAAATAGCTTCTTTTTGTTCCAGGGCTTTCAGGTGTGTCATTAAGCTGGTAATGTATGCTCTCTCCATTTTCTTTTTGGAGGCACTCAGGGCTATGAGTTTTCCTCTTAGCACTGCTTTCATTGTGTCCCATAGATTTGGGTATGTTGTGTTTTCATTTTCATTGTGTTCTAAAAAGTCTTTAATTTCTTTCTTTATTTCTTCCTTGACCAAGGTATCATTGAGTAGAGTATTGTTCAGTTTCCACGTGTATGTGGGCTTTCTGTTGTTTCTGTTGCTATTGAAGACCACTTTTACTCCATAGTGATCAGATAGGAGGCATGGGATTAGTTCGATCTTCTTATATTTGTTGAGGTCTGTCTTGTGACCAATTATATGGTCGATTTTGGAGAAGGTACCATGAGGTGCTGAGAAAAAGGTATATTCTTTTGTTTTAGGATAGAATGTTCTATATATATCTGTTAAATCTAATTGGTCCAAAGCTTCAATTAGTTTCATTGTGTCCCTGTTTAGTTTCTGTTTTCCTGATCGGTCCATTGAGGAAAGTGCAGTGTTGAAGTCACCCACAATTATTGTGTTAGGTGCAATGTGTGCTTTTAGTTTTAATAAAGTTTCTTTTACAAAAGAGGGTGCCCTTACATTTGGGGCATAGATGTTCAGGAATGTCAGTTCTTCTTTTTGTATTTTTCCTTTGACCAGCAAGAAGTGTCCCTCAGGGTCTCTTTTGATGACTTTGGGTTGAAAGTCAATTTTATCTGATATTAAAATGGCTACTCCAGCTTGTTTCCTGAGACCATTTGCTTGTAAAATTGTCTTCCAGCCTTTTACTCTAAGGTAGTGTTTGTCTTTGACCCTGAGGTGTGTTTCCTGTAAGCAGCAAAATGTAGGGTCCTGTTTACGTATCCATTCAGTTAGTCTGTGTCTTTTTATTGGGGCATTAAGTCCATTGATGTTAAGAGATATTAAGGAATAGTGATTGTTACTTCCTATCATTTTTGACGTTATTTTTTAAATTTGAATGCTTAACTTCTTTTGGGTTTGATGAAAGGTTACTATCTTGCTTTTTCCAGGGTGAAGTTTCCCTCCTTGTATTGGTGTTGTCCTCCTATTATCCTTTTTAGGGCCGGGTTTGTGGATAGATATTGGGTAAACTTGGTTTTGTCATGAAATATCTTAGTTTCTCCATCTATGGTGATTGAGAGTTTTGCTGGATATAGTAGTTTTGGTTGGCATTTGTGTTCTCTTAGAGTCTGCATGAGATCTGCCTAGGACCTTCTAGCCTTCATAGTCTCAGGTGAAAAGTCTGCTGTGATTCTGATAGGTCTTCCTTTATATGTTACTTGGCCTTTTTCTCTTACTGCCTTTAGTATTCTTTCTTTGTTTAGAACATTTGGTGTTTTGATTATTATGTGACGGGAAGTATTTCTGTTCTGGTCCAGTCTGTTTGGAGTTCTGTAGGCTTCTTGTATATTCATGGGCATCTCTCTCTTTAGGTTAGGGAAGTTTTCTTCCATAATTTTATTGAAGATATTTGCTGGCCCTTTAAGTTGTAAATCTTCACTCTCCTCTATGCCTATAATCCTTAGGTTTGGTCTTCTCATTGTGTCCTGGATTTCCTGGATATTTTGGGTTACAAGCTTTTTGCATTTTGCATTTTCTTTAACTGTTGAGTCCATGGTTTCTATGGAATCTTCAGCATCTGAGATTCTTTCTTCTATCTCTTGTATTCTGTTGTTGATATTTGTATCTCTGTCCCCTGATTTCTTCCCAAGACTTTCTATCTCCAAAGTTGTCTCCCTTTGAGTTTTCTTAGTTGTTTCTACTTCTGATTTTAGATCCTGGATGGTTTTGCTTAGCTCCTTCACTTGCATGTTTGTGTTTTCCTGTAATTCTTTAAGAGATTTTTGTGTTTTCTCTTTCATGAGCTCAGCCTGTTGACCAAAGTTCTCCTGTATTTCTTTAAGAGATTTTTGTGTTTCGTCTTTCATGACCTCAGCCTGTTGAGCAAAGTTCTCCTGTATTTCTTTAAGTGTTTTTTGCATTTCCTCCTTGTTGGCTTTTGTATTCTCCTGGATTTCTTTCAATGATTTTTGTGTTTCCCTTGCAAGGGCTTCTACCTTTTGATCCATTGTCTCCTGAATTTCTTTATGTATGACCTTCATGTGTTCCTGTACCAGCATCATGACCAGTGATTTTAAATCCAAATCTTGTTTTACTGGTGTGATGGGGTATCCAGGACATGTTGGTAGAGGAGAATTGGGTTCAGATGTTGCCATATTGCCTTGATTTCTGTTAGTGACGTTCCTGCGTTTGCCTTTTGCCATCTAGATCTCACTGGTGTTAGTTTATCTTGTCAGTGCTGGACTCACCAGTGCAAGCTGCCCCTTCCCAGTTGGCCTCTGGTGCACAGCTTACCTCCTGCACTGCTTGTAGACAGTGTGCTGCTGTCCAGGCTGTTCAGATCCCAAAGCAGGCACCCGAAGGCTCCCGCTGGGGCCCGCTGGATTCACTGGAGCACACTGACTTCTCCCAGCTGGCCACCCGGAAGCCCAGCTAGCCCCTTGCAGGACTTGGAGATGTAATGCTGCCGCCCAGACTGATCTGGATCCGGAAGCGGAGAGAGTAGAGCTAAGGGCTTCTGCCTGAGGCCTTGCCCCAGATTGTGTCTGTGGAGCAGATGGAGCCCGTGTGCACTCCCAGGGAGTGCCGACGGTGTATGCTACTGTGACCTCCCCTGAGTTCCGCTCACTCCGCTGGGCAGCCGATCTGCTAACCGGGCTATCGCACACAAGGTTAGCCTGGCCGCCCAGTCCCTGAGTCCAGGCAAAAGCCTGGGAGGCCAAGGTCCGAGCAAAGTTCCCCTACGGCTTTGACTGTTAATTGGGTTTGCCAGGTGACTAGGATGGCGGGCGTGTGCGCCCGCGCTCCCTGAAAGCGCCGGGAGAGTCTGCTTTGCTAACAATCACCTGGGCGGGTTGACTCACAGATGGCCCACCAAGCCGCCCAGTTCTTGGGGTCAGTCCTGTGCCTTTTGGGGCCTGAACCCCCGCTTTGTTAGCCTTAGGCTATGCCTGTTACAGGTCTGCCCGCCTGAGCTCTCTGTAGTCCTGCAGGCAAAATGGCGGCGGCGCGCTCGCAGGCCTGGGCAAAAAACCTCCTGGTTGGGTTGGCACCCCGATGGCCCCCCGACCCGCCCAGGGCCTGGGTGCAGGCCAACGCCCGTCGGGCTCAGACCACCGCGGTGTTGGCCTCGGATTATGTTTGTGTACCTCAGTCTGTCCGATTCCTGGAGTACGGAACCAAGATGGATCCTCCTCTCCTGACTGGTGGGAGGCCGAGTTCTGAAGTCAAGATAATTTTTCTAAATGAGTGATTTCTTCTCATCCAGATTAAGTATTTCTAAAATATTCGTGGTTGTTTTTACTCTGCAAACCTTTTTTTCCTTAAAATGTGTTATTCGCACATAGTCTTCTGAGAGAAAACTGTACAGTTCATACTCTGTGGAAGATACATGCTTAGACATACAACCAACCCCAAAGCACATAGAGTTACAACGTGTTGTTTAGGAAAAACAAGATAATTTTGAAAAATGAGGCATTTCTTCTTGGCCAGATTAAGTATTTCTAAAACATTCGTGGTTGTCTTTACTATGCAACACTGTATTTCCTTAAAATAGCTTTTTCGCCCATATACTTTTGAGATAAAACTGTACAGTGCATTCTCTGGGGAAGATACATGCTTAGACATACATGTAACACCAAGGCAAATAAAGTTACCACATGATGTTTAGGAAAAACACGATAATTTCGCACACTGCGGGATTTCTTCTAGTCACAATTAAGTATTTATAATACATTCGTGTTTGTCTTTAATCTGCAACACTGTATTTCCTTAAAATGTGGTATTTGCACATATTCTTCTGACAGAAAATGTACAGTGCATTCTCTGTGGAAGATACATGCTTAGACATACACGCAACACCAAAGCACATAGAGTTACAACGTGTTGTTTAGGAAAAACAAGATAATTTCGAAAATGAGGGATTTCTTCTTGTCCAGATTAAGTATTCCTAACACATTCATAGTTGTCTTTACTCTACAACACTGTATTTCTCTAAATGTAGTATTCGCACATATTCTTCAGACAGAAAATTGTACAGTGCACTCTCTGTGGAAGATACACGCTTAGAAATACACACAACACCAAAATCACATAGAGTTACAACATGTTGTTTAGGAAAACCAAGATAATTTCGCACAATGCAGGATTTCTTCTCGTCCAGATTAAGTAGTTCTAATATAGTCGTGATTGTCTTTACTCTGCTACACTTTATTTTCTTAAACAGTGCTATTCACACATATAATTTCAAGAGAAAACTGTACAGTGCATTCTCTGAGGAAGACACACTCTTAGACATACATGCAACACCAAAGTACTTAGAGTTACAACGTGTTGTTTAGGAAAACCAAGATAATTTCTCAAAATGAGGGATTTCTTTTCATCCACATTAAGTATATCTAAAACACTCGTGGTTGTCATTACTCTGCAACTCTGTATTTCCTTAAAATGTGGTTTTCGCACATATTCCTCCGAGAGAAAATAGTACAGTGCATTCTCTGTGGAAAATACAAGCTTAGACACACAAGCAAAACCAAAGCAAATAGATTTACACTGTGTTGTTTAGGAAAAACAGGATAATTTCGCACGATGCGGGAATTCTTCTCGTCCAGATTAAGTATTTCTAATACATTCATAGTTGTCTGTACTCTGCCACACTGTATTTCCCAAAAATATCGTTTTGCCAATATACTTTCGAGATAAAACTATACAGTGCTACAGTGCATTCTCTGTGTAGATACACGCTTAGATATACATGCAACACCAAAGCACATAGTGTTACCATGTGTTGTTTAGGAAAAACACAATATTTTTGCACACTGCGGGATTTCTTCTATTTGCAATGAAGTATTTATAATACATTCGTTTTTTTTCAGTGATGCATTTTATTTACATAAAGACACAAAAGGCTGCAGCTTGTCCAATATGTCAGCTACTGTTAATAACCTATTGATTCCAGACAAAATCATTTTAATTATGTTAAATAAACTACTTGCTTAATCTCCTATATCCAGACATAGCATTTAAGATTAGTACCAGTGTAGTAGTCTCCAAAAGTACAAATGACATATGTGGCCATTAATGATGGGGACAAAGAGTAGGTCCCTGAATAGCAGTCACATCCATGCTCATGGTCTATAGAAGATTCGGTATTGCCCAATAATCCTTTCCAACACTAATTGTTAATTTTATTGTTTTCTGAATTAAATGGAATTTCCCTTATAATTGTCTTAAATAGTGTGATCCAATTTTCCATTCTCCATAAATAGTCAAAATAGATTAAACAGGTGATATTTAAACATGCTAACAATGCTTCTGCTTTTCTTCTTTAGATTTTGCAGAGTGCTTGTAATGTTTATTTTTACATATCTGATGAAAACCAGTGGTGAATAAATTATTTGATCCCTACTGATATCATTTTCTTTGTTCACAGTAGTGCGGGTGCTATAAGCCTGGTCAAAGCTCCATGTGGAGGCAGATTATAGATCCTACTGGGAAGCTAAAACTGTAGTCTAACTATTGACCTGGATCAGACTGTCTTCTAAATAGTTATGTTTACAGCCATAGATAAATTCCATTTACATATATAATAAGCAGATCCTTTCATTCCAGTGTGTCTTAAGTTTCTATTGCTGCAACAAAACACCATGGCAAGAAAGCAAGTTGGTAAGGAAAGGGTTTATTTGGCTTATACTTCCATATTTCTGTTTGTCATTAAAGGAAGTCAGGGCAGGGACTCATATAAGACAGACACTTGGAGGCAAGAACTGATTCAGAAGCCATGGAGGGGTGCTTCTTATTGCCTTGTTTCACACTGCTCAGTCTGCTCACATAGAAAACACAGGACCAGCAGGCCAGGAATAGCACCACCCACAATGGCCTGGGCCCTCCCCCACTGATCACAAATTGAGAAAATGCCTTATATAGCTGGATCTCATGGAGGCCGTTCCTCAACTAAGGCTCCTTCCTGTCTTGTTGACTCTAGCTTGTATCAAGCTGACACACAAAACTGGGCAATACACTGTGAATGATGGTAAGGGCAGAGACTCATGGATATATAAGGTCTGAGAAAAATAACTAATGAGTGCTTAATGTTAAACAAGAAATTCATATATCCCCTCAAAGGTCATTGTGGAGGAGGTTTTAAAAAGAATCTAAGAGTTCAAAGATAGAGCTAAAGACTACATAATGCCGTTTTCTAAATATGTCATCTACTAAACTTGTAATGACGTAGGCATTACAATCATGAACTCACAGCTGCAATACCTCTACTATGTCTGCACAAAAACTGCACAAAAACAGTTAGGTATGGATGGAGAGGAGTCTCAGAAGGCTCTATCTCTCACTGCTGAATTATTAAATACATTCGTTTTTGTCTTTACTCTGTAACCTTGTATTTCCTTAAAACGTGTTATTTGCAGATATTCTTTCGAGATAAAATTGTACAGTGCAGTCTCTGTGGAAGATACATGCTTAGACATACACGCAACACCAAAGCACATAGAGTTCCCACGTGTTATTTAGGAAAAACAAGATAATGTCGCAAAATGAGTGATTTCTTCTCATCCAGATTAAGTATTTCTAAAACATTCGTGGTTGTTTTTTCTCTGCAACCCTTCTTTTCCTTAAAATGTGTTATTCGCACATAATCTTCTGAGAGAAAACTGTACAGTGCATACTCTGTGGAAGATACATGCTTAGACATACACGCAACCCCAAAGCACATAGAGTTACAATGTGTTGTTTAAGAAAAACAAGATAATTTTGAAAATGAGGGAGTTCTTCTCAGCCAGATTAAGTATTTCTAAAACATTCATGGTTGTCTTTACTATGCAACACTGTATTTCCTTAAAATAGCTTATTCGCCCATATACTTTCGAGATAAAACTGTACAGTGCATTCTCTGGGGAAGATACACGCTTAAACATACACGTAACACCAAGGCAAATAAAGTTACCACATGATGTTTAGGAAAAACACGATAATTTCGCACACTGCGGGATTTCTTCTAGTCACAATTAAGTATTTATAATACATTCGTGTTTGTCTTTAATCTGCAACACTGTATTTCCTTAAAATGTGGTATTTGCACATATTCTTCTGACAGAAAATGTACAATGCATTCTCTGTGGAAGATACATGCTTAGACATACACGCAACACCAAAGCACATAGAGTTACAAGGTGTTGTTTAGGAAAAACAAGATAATTTCGAAAATGAGGGATTTCTTCTTGTCCAGATTAAGTATTCCTAAAACATTCATGGTTGTCTTTACTCCGCAACACTGTATTTCTAAATGTAGTATTCGCACATATTCTTCAGACAGAAAATTGTACAGTGCATTCTCTGTGGAAGATACATGCTTAGAAATACACACAACACTAAAATCACATAGAGTTACAACGTGTTGTTTAGGAAAACCAAGATAATTTCGCACAATGCAAGATTTCTTCTCGTCCAGATTAAGTACTTCTAATACAGTCGTGGTTGTCTTTACTCTGCTACACTGTATTTCCTTAAACAGTGCTATTCACACATATAATTTCAAGAGAAAACTGTACAGTGCATTCTCTGTGGAAGACACACGCTTAGACATGCATGCAACACCAAAGCACTTAGAGTTACAACGTGTTGTTTAGGAAAAATAAGACAATTTCTCAAAATGAGGGATTTCTTTTCATCCACATTAAGTATATCTAAAACATTCATGGTTGTCATTACTCTGCAACTCTGTATTTCCTTAAAATGTTGTTTTCGCACATATTCCTCCGAGAGAAAATTGTACAGTGCATTCTCTGTGGAAAATACAAGCTTAGACACACAAGCAAAACCAAAACAAATTGATTTACACCATGTTGTTTAGGAAATACAAGATAATTTCGCACGATGCGAGAATTCTTCTCGTCCAGATTAAGTATTTCTAATACATTTGTGGTTGTCTGTACTCTGCCACACTGTATTTCCTTAAAATATCATATTCGCCCATATACTTTAGAGATAAAATTATACAGTGCTATAGTGCATTCTCTGTGTCGATACACGCTTAGATAAACACCAAAGCAATAGTGTTATCACGTGTTGTTTAGGAAAAACACCATAATTTCGCACACTGCGGGATTTCTTCTAGTTGCAATGAAGTATTTCTAATACATTCGTGTTTGTCTTTACTCTGCAACACTGTATTTCCTTAAACAGTGGTATTCACGCATATAATTTCGAGAGAAATCTGTACAGTGCATTCTCTTTCGAAGATACATGCTTAGAAATACATGCAACACCAAGCACATAGAGTTACAACGTGTTCTTTAGGAAAAACAAGATAATTTCTCAAAATGAGGGATTTCTTCTCGTCCACATTAGGTATTTTTAAAACATTCGTGGTTGTCATTATTCTGCAACTCTGTATTTCCTTAAAATGTGGTATTCACACATATTCTTCTGAGAGAAAATTGTGCAGTGTATTCTCTGTGGAAAATACAAGCTTAGACACACAAGCAAAATCAAAGCACATAGAGTTAAAACGTGTTGTTTACAAAAACAAGATAATTTCGCACAATGAAGGAATTCTTCTCGCCCAGATTAAGTATTTCTAATTCATTGATCTTTGTCTTTACTCTGCAACACTGTATTTCTGTAAAATATCGTATTCGCCCATATACTTTCGAGTTAATACTGTACAGTGCTACAGTGCATTCTCTGTGTAGATACATGCTTAGATATACACAAAATACCAACGCACATAGAGTTTCCACGTGTTGTTTAGGAAAAACACGATAATTTCGCACACTGCGGGATTTTTCCTAGTTGCAATGAAGTATTTCTAATACATTCGTGTTTGTCTTTACTCTGCAACCTTGTATTTCCTTAAAATGTGTTATTTGCAGATATACTTTCGAGATAAAACTTTACAGTGCATTCTCTGTGGAAGATACATGCTTAGACATACACGCAACACCAAAGCACATAGAGTTCCCACGTGTTATTTAGGAAAAACAAGATAATGTCGCAAAATGAGTGATTTCTTCTCATCCAGATTAAGTATTTCTAAAACATTCGTGGTTGTTTTTTCTCTGCAACCCTTCTTTTCCTTAAAATGTGTTATTCGCACATAGTCTTCTGAGAGAAAACTGTACAGTGCATACTCTGTGGAAGATACATGCTTAGACATACACGCAACCCCAAAGCACATAGAGTTACAATGTGTTGTTTAAGAAAAACAAGATAATTTTGAAAAATGAGGGAGTTCTTCTCGGCCAGATTAAGTATTTCTAAAACATTCGTGGTTGTCTTTACTATGCAACACTGTATTTCCTTAAAATAGCTTTTTCACCCATATACTTTCGAGATAAAACTGTACAGTGCATTCTCTGGGGAAGATACACACTTAGACATACACATAACACCAAGGCAAAAAAAGTTACCACATGATGTTTAGGAAAAACACGATAATTTCACACACTGTGGTATTTCTTCTAGTCACAATTAATTATTTATAATACATTCGTGTTTGTCTTTAATCTGCAACACTGTATTTCCTTAAAATGTGGTATTTGCACCTATTCTTCTGACAGAAAATGTACAGTGCATTCTCTGTGGAAGATACATGCTTAGACATGCACGCAACACCAAAGCACATAGAGTTACAACGTGTTGTTTAGGAAAAACAAGATAATTTCGAAAATGAGGGATTTCTTCTTGTGCAGATTAAGTATTACTAAAACAATCATGGTTGTCTTTACTCTGCAACACTGTATTTCTATAAATGTGGTATTCGCACATATTCTTAAGACAGAAAATTGTACAGTGCATTCTCTGTGGAAGATACATGCTTAGAAATACACACAACAGTAAAATCATATAGAGTTACAACGTGTTGATAAAGAAAACCAAGATAGTTTCGCACAATGCAGGATTTCTTCTCGTCCAGATTAAGTACTTCTAATACAGTCGTGGTTGTCTTTACTCTGCTACACTGTATTGCCTTAAACAGTGCTATTCACACATATAATTTCAAGAGAAAATTATACAGTGCATTCTCTGTGGAAGACACCCTCTTAGACATACATGCAACACCAAAGCACTTAGAGTTACAACGTATTGTTTAGGAAAAACAAGATAATTTCTCAAAATGAGGGATTTCTTTTCGTCCACATTAAGTATATCTAAAACATTTGTGGTTGTCATTACTCTGCAACTCTCTATTTCCTTAAAATGTGGTTTTCGCACATATTCCTCCGAGAGAAAATAGTACAGTGCATTCTCTGTGGAAAATACAAGCTTAGACACACAAGCAAAACCAAAGCAAATAGATTTACACTGTGTTGTTTAGGAATAACAAGATAATTTCGTACGATGCGGGAATTCTTCTCGTCCAGATTAAGTATTTCTAATACATTTGTGGTTGTCTATACTCTGCCACACTGTATTTCCTTAAAATATCATATTCGCCCATAGACTTTTGAGATAAAACTATACAGTGCTACAGTGCATTTTCTGTGTCGATACACACTTAGATAAACACGCAACACCAAAGCACATAGTGTTACCACGTGTTGTGTAGGAAAAACAGCATAATTTCGCACACTGCGGGATTTCTTCTAGTTGTAATGATGTATTTCTAATACATTCATGTTTGTCTTTACTCTGCAACACTGTATTTCCTTAAACAGTGGTTTCGCGCATATAATTTCGGGAGAAAACTGTACAGTGCATTCTCTGTGGAAGACACACTCTTAGACATACATGCAACACCAAAGCACATAGAGTTACAACGTGTTCTTTAGGAAAAACAAGATAATTTCTAAAAATGAGGGATTTCTTCTCGTCCACATTAAGTATTTCTAAAACATTCGTGGTTGTCATTATTCTGCAACTCTGTATTTCCTTAAAATGTGGTATTCACACATATTCTTCTGAGAGAAAATTGTGCAGTGCATTCTCTGTGGAAAATACAAGCTTAGACACACAAGCAAAATCAAAGCACATAGAGTTAGAACGTGTTATTTACAAGAACAAGATAATTTCGCACGATGAAGGAATACTTCTCGTCCAGATTAAGTATTTCTAATTCATTGATGTTTGTCTTTACTCTGCAACACTGTATTTCCGTAAAATATCATATTTGCCCATATACTTTCGAGATAAAACTGTACAGTGCTACAGTGCATTCTCTGTGTAGATACACGCTTAGATATACATGACACACCAAAGCACATAGAGTTTCCACATGTTGTTTAGGAAAAACACGATAATTTCGCACACTGCGGGATTTCTCCTTGTTGCAATGAAGTATTTCTAATACATTCGTGTTTGTCTTTACTCTGCAAACTTGTATTTCCTTAAAATGTGTTACTTGCAGATATAATTTCGAGATAAAAATGTACAGTGCATTCTCTGTGGAAGATACATGCTTAGACATACACGCAACACCAAAGCACATAGAGTTCCCACGTGTTATTTAGGAAAAACAAGATAATTTCGCAAAATAAGTGATTTATTCTCATCCAGATTAAGTATTTCTAAAACATTCGTGGTTGTTTTTACTCTGCAACCCTTTTTTTCCTTAAAATGTGTTATTCGCACATAGTCTTCTGAGAGAAAACTGTACAGTACATACTCTGTGGAAGATACATGCTTAGACACACACGCAACCCCAAAGCACATAGAGTTACAACGTGTTGTTTAGGAAAAACAAGATAATTTTGAAAAATGAGGGATTTCTTCTCGGCCAGATTAAGTATTTCTAAAACATTCGTAGTTGTCTTTACTATGCAACACCGTATTTCCTTAAAATGGCTTTTTCGCCCATATACTTTCGAGATAAAACTGTACAGTGCATTCTCTGGGGAAGATACACACTTAGACATACACGTAACACCAAGACAAAAAAAGTTACCACATGATGTTTAGGAAAAACACGATAATTTCGCATACTATGGGATTTCTTCTAGTCACAATTAATTATAATACTTTCGTGTTTGTCTTTAATCTGCAACACTGTATTTCCTTAAAATGTGGTATTTGCACATCTTCTTCTGACAGAAAATGTACAGTGCATTGTCTGTGGAAGATACATGCTTAGACATTCACGCAACACCAAAGCACATAGAGTTACAACGTGTTGTTTAGGAAAATCAAGATAATTTCGAAAATGAGGGATTTCTTCTTGTGCAGATTAAGTATTCCTAAAACATTCATGGTTGTCTTTACTCTGCAACACTGTATTTCTATAAATGTAGTATTCGCACATATTCTTAAGACAGAAAATTGTACAGTGCATTCTCTGTGGAAGATACATGCTTAGAAATACACACAACACCAAAATCACATAGTGTTACAACGTGTTGTTTAGGAAAACCAAGATAGTTTCGCACAATGCAGGATTTCTTCTCGTCCAGATTAAGTACTTCTAATACAGTCGTGGTTGTCTTTACTCTGCTACACTGTATTTCCTTAAACATTGCTATTCACACATATAATTACAAGAGAAAACTGTACAGTGCATTCTCTGTGGAAGACACGCTCTTAGACATACATGCAACACCAAAGCACATAGAGTTACAACGTGTTGTTTAGGAAAAACAAGATAATTTCTCAAAATGAGGGATTTCTTTTCGTCCATATTAAGTATATCTAAAGCATTCGTGATTGTCATTACACTGTAACTCTGTATTTCCTTAAAATGTTGTTTTCGCACATATTCCTCCGAGAGAAAATTGTACAGTGCATTCTCTGTGGAAATTACAAGCTTAGACACACTAGCAAAATCAAAGCACATAGAGTTACAACGTGTTTTTTAGGAAAAACAAGATAATTTTGTAAAATAAGGGATTTCTTCTCATCCAGATTAAGTATTTCTAAAACATTCATGTTTGTCTTTTCTCGGCAAACATGTATTTCCTTATTAGCTGGTATGCCCACATATTCTTCCTAGAAAAATTGTACTGTGCATTCTCTGTGGAAGATACACGCTTAGCCATACACGCACGACCAAAGCACATAGAGATACAACGTGTTGTTTAGGAAAACCAACATAATTTCGCACAATGCTCAATTTCTTTTCGTTCACATTAAGTATTTCTAATAAATTCGTGGTTGTCTTTACTCTGCAACACTGTATTTCCTTAAAAATTGTATTCACACATATACTCCTGAGAGAAAACTGTACAGTGCATTATCTTTGGAATATATATGCTTCACCATAAACGCTACAGCAAAGCATATAGTGTTACAACATGCTGTTCAGGAAAAACAGGATAAAATCGCTAAATGAGTGATTTCTTGTGATCGCGATTAAGTATTTCTAAAACATTTGTGGTTGTCTTTACTCTGCAACCCTGTATTTTCTTAAAATGTGGTATTCACACATATTCTTCAGAGAGAAAATTGTATAGTACATTCTCTGTGGAAGATACACGCTTAGACATACAAGCAACACCAAAGCACATAGAGTTACAAAGTGTTGTTTAGGAAAAACAAGATAATTTCGCACAAGGAGGAATTTCTTCTTGTTCAGATTAAGTATTTCTAAAACATTCATAGTTGTCTTTACTCTGCATCCCTGTACTTCCTTAAATGTGGTATTCGCACATATTCTTCAGAGAGAAAATTGTACAGTGCATTCTCTGTGCAAGATACACGTTTAGACATACAGGCAACACCAAATCACATAGGATAACACCGTGTTGTTTAGGAAAAACAAGATATTTTCGCACACTGCGGGATTTCCTCTCGTCCAGATTAAGTATTTCTAATACATTCGTGGTTGTCTTTACTCTTCAACACTGTATTTCCTTAAAATATCGTATTCGCTCATATACTTTCAAGATAAAACTGTACAGTGCATTCTCTGTGGAGAATACACACTTAGAAATACACGCAACACCAAAGCACATAGATATACCACGTGTTGTTAAGAAAAAACACGATAATTTCACACAATGCTGGATTTCTTTTAGTCGCAATTAAGTATTTCTAATACATTTGTCTTTGTCTTTAATCTGCAACACTGTATTTCTTTAAAAGGTGGTATTCACACATATTCTTCAGAGAGAAAATTGTACAGTGCATTCTCTGTGGAAGATACACGCTTAGACATACACGCAACACCAAATCACATAGACTTTCAACGTGTTGTTTAGGAAAAACAAGTTAATTTCGCACAATGAGGGATTTCTTCTTGTTCAGATTAAGTATTTCTATAACATTCATGGTTGTCTTTACTCTGCCACCCTGTACTTCCTTCAAATGTGGTATTCACACTTATACTTTCAAGAGAAAACAGTACAGTGCATTCTCTGTGGAAGATATAAGCTTAGACATACACGCAACACAAAAGCACTTACAGTTACACCATGTTGTTTTGGAAAAACAGATAATTTCACACAATGAGGGATTTCTTCTTGTCAAGATTAAGTATTTCTAATACATCCGTGTTTGTCTTTATTCTGCAATCCTGTATTTCCTTAAAATGTGGTATTCACACATATTCTTCCGAGAGAAAACTCTACAGTGCATTCTCTGTGGAAGATACACGCTTAGACATACATGCAACACCAAAGCACATATAGTTACATGTTGCTTAGGAAAAACAAGATAATTTCGCACAATGCACGATTTCTTTTCATCCAGTTAGGTATTTCTAATACATTCGTGGTTGTCTTTACTCTGAAACACTGTATTTCCTTAAAATGGGGTATTCACACATGTTCTTCCTAGAGAAAATTGTACGGTGATTTCTCTGTGGAAGATACACACTTAGACAAACACGCAACAACAAAGCACATAGAGTTACAACGTGTTGTTTAGCAAAAACCAGATAACCATTTAGACATACATGTAACAGCAAAGCACATAGAGTTCCAATGTGTTGTTTAGGAAAAACAGGATAATTTCACACAATGCGGGATTACTTCTTGTCCAGATTAAGTATTTCTAATAAATTCTTGGTTGTCTTTACTCTGCAACACTGTATTTCCTTAAAATGTGGTATTCGCACATATACTTTCAAGAGAAAACTCTACAGCGTATTCTCTGGGGAAGATACATGCTTAGACATACACACAACACAAAAACACATAGAGTTACAATGTGTTGTTTAAGAAAAACAAGGTAATTTCACAAAATGAGGGATTTCTTCTCGTCCAGATTAAGCATTTTTAAAACATTCGTGGTTGTCTTTACTCTGCTACCCTGTATTTCTTTAAAATGTGGTATTCGCACATATTCTTCAGAGAGAAAATTGCACAGTGCATTCCTGTGGAAGATACAAGCTTAGACATACAGGCAGCACCAAAGCACATAGATTTACAATGAGTTGTATAGGGAAAACAAGATAATTTCTCACAATGTGGGATTTCTTCTCGTCCAGATTAAGTATTTCTAATACATTCGTGGTTGTCTTTAATCTGCAACACTGTATTTCCTTAAAATGTGGTATTTGCACATGTACCTTCGAGAGAAAACTGTACAGTACCTTCTATGTGGAAGAAACAAGCTTAGACATACACGCAACACCAAAGCACATAGAGTTACAACGTGTTGTTTAGGAAAAACATGATACTTTCGCACAATGCGGGATTTCTTCTCGTCCAGATTAAGTATTTCTAATACATTCGTTGTTGTCTTTAATCTGCAACACTGTATTTCCTTAAAAGATGTTATGCGCACAGGTTTTGCCTGTTAGGTCTCTCTGGCTTCCCGTAGGCAAAATGGCGGTGGTGCGCAAACTGGCCCGGATAAACAACCTCCTGGTCGGGTCGGCACACAAATGGCCCACCAAGCAGCCCAGGGCCTGGGGGCAGTCCAGGGCCTGACCGTCTGAGACCCCTGCTATGTCTTTATTCTGCAACCCTGTATTTCCTTAAAATTTGGTATTCACACATATTCTTCCGAGAGAAAACTATACAGTGCATTCTCTGTGGAAGATACACGCTTAGACATTCACGCAACACCAAAGCACATATAGTTACGTGTTGTTTAGGAAAAACAAGAGAGTTTCGCACAATGCACGATTTCTTTTCATCCAGTTAGGTATTTCTAATACATTCGTGGTTGTCTTTACTCTGAAACACTGTATTTCCTTAAAATGGTGTATTCGCACATATTCTTCCTGAGAAAATTGTAAGGTGATTTCTCTGTGGAAGATACACACTTTGACAAACAGGAAACAACAAAGCACATAGAGTTACAACGTGTTGTTTAGCAAAAACCAGATACACATTAGACATACATGTAACAGCAAAGCACATAGAGTTCCAATGTGTTGTTTAGGAAAAACAAGATAATTTCACACAATGCGGGATTACTTCTTGTCCAGATTAAGTATTTCTAATAAATTCCTGGTTGTCTTTACTCTGCAACACTGTATTTCCTTAAAATGTGGTATTCGCACATATACTTTCAAGAGAAAACTCTACAGCGTATTCTCTGGGGAAGATACATGCTTAGACATACACACAACACAAAAACACATAGAGTTACACTGTGTGGTTTAAGAAAAACAAGGTAATTCGCAAAATGAGGGATTTCTTCTCGTCCAGATTAAGCATTTTTAAAACATTCGTGGTTGTCTTTACTCTGCTACCCTGTATTTCTTTAAAATGTGGTATTCGCATACATTCTTCAGAGAGAAAATTGCACAGTGCATTCCTGTGGAAGATACAAGCTTAGACATACAGGCAGCACCAAAGCACATAGATTTACAACGAGTTGTATAGGGAAAACAAGATAATTTCTCACAATGTGGGATTTCTTCTCGTCCAGATTAAGTATTTCTAATACATTCGTGGTTGTCTTTAATCTGCAACACTGTAATTCCTTAAAATGTGGTATTTGCCCATGTACCTTTGAGAAAAAACTGTACAGTACCTTCTCTGTGGAAGAAACAAGCTTAGACATACACGCAACACCAAAGCACATAGAGTTATAACGTGCTGTTTAGGAAAAACAAGATAATTTCACACAATGCGGGATTTCTTCTCCTCCAGATTAAGTATTTCTAATACATTCGTTGTTGTCTTTAATCTGCAACACTGTATTTCCTTAAAAGATGTTATGCGCACATATTCTTCTGAGAGAAAATTGTACAGTGCATTCTCTGTGGAAGATACACGCTTAGACATACACACAACACCAAAGCACATAGAGTTACAACGTGTTGTTTAGGAAAAAAAAAGATAATTTCACACAATGAGGGGTTTCTTCTTGTTTAGATTAAGTATTTCTAAAACATTCATGGTTGTCTTTACTCTGCCACCCTGTACTTCCTTCAAATGTGGTATTCACACTTATACTTTCAAGAGAAAACAGTGCAGTGCATTCTCTGTGGAAGATATAAGCCTTGACATACACGCAACACCAAAGCACTTACAGTTTCACCATGTTATTTTGGAAAAACAAGATAATTTCGCACAATGAGGGATTTCTTCTTGTCAAGATTAAGTATTTCTAATACATCCGTGTTTGTCTTTATTCTGCAACCCTGTATTTCCTTAAAAGGTGGTATGCGCACATATTCTTCCGAGAGAAAACTATACAGTGCATTCTCTGTGGAAGATACAGGCTTAGACGTACACGCAACACCAAAAGCACATATAGTTATGTGTTGTTTAGGAAAAACAAGAGAATTTCGCACAATGCAGGATTTCTTTTCGTCCAGTTAGGCATTTCTAATACATTCGTGGTTGTCTTTTCTTTGAAACACTGTATTTCCTTAAAATGGGGTATTCACACATATTCTTCCCAGAGAAAATTGTATGGTGATTTCTCTGTGGAAGATACACACTTAGACAAACATGCAACAACAATGCACCTAGAGTTACAACGTGTTCTTTAGCAAAAACCAGATAACCATTTAGACATACATGTAACAGCAAAGCACATACAGTTCCAATGTGTTTTTTAGGAAAAACAAGATAATTTCACACAATGCGGGATTACTTCTTGTCCAGATTAAGTATTTCTAATAAATTCCTGGTTGTCTTTACTCTGCAACACTGTATTTCCTTAAAATGTGGTATTCGCACATATAATTTCAAGAGAAAACTCTACAGCGTATTCTCTGGGGAAGATACATGCTTAGACATACACACAACACGAAAACACATAGAGTTACAATGTGTGGTTTAAGAAAAACAAGGTAATTTCACAAAATGAGGGATTTCTTCTCGTCCAGATTAAGTATTTCTAAAATATTCGTGGTTGTCTTTACTCTGCTACCCTGTATTTCTTTAAAATATGGTATTCCCACATATTCTTCAGAGAGAAAATTGCATAGTGCATTCCTGTGGAAGATACAAGCTTAGACATACAGGCAGCACCAAAGCACATAGATTTACAACGAGTTGTTTAGGAAAAACAAGATAATTTCGCACAATGTGGGATTTTTTTCTCGTCCAGATTAAGTATTTCTAATACATTCGTGGTTGTCTTTAATCTGAAACACTGTATTTCCTTAAAATGTGGTATTTGCACATATACATTCGAGAGAAAACTGTACAGTGCCTTCTCTGTGGAAGAAACAAACTTAGACATACACGCAACACCAAAGCACATAGAGTTACAACGTGTTGTTTAGGAAAAACAAGATAATTTTGCAAAATGAGGGATTTATTCTCATCCAGATTAAGTATTTCTAAAACATTCATGCTTGTCTTTACTCTGCTACCCTGTATTTCCTTAACATGTGGTATTCGCACATATTCTTCCGAGAGAAATTTGTACAGTGCATTCTCTGTGGAAGATACATGCTTAGACATATTTGCAACAACAAAGCACATTCAGTTACAACGTGTTGTTTAAAAAAAACAAGATTATTTGGACAATGCGGGAATTCTCCTCGTGATTAATGATTTCTAATACATTCATGGTTGTCTTTACTCTGCAACCCTTATCCTTAAAATGTGGTTTTCACACGTATTCTTCCGAGAGAAAACTGTACAATGCATTCTCTGTGGAAGATACAAGCTTAGACATAGACGAAATACCAAAGCACATAGAGTTACAACGTGTTGTTTAGGAAAAACAAGATAATTTCACAAAATGAGGGATTTCCTTTGTCCAGATAAAGTCTTTCTAAAACATTCGTGGTTGTTTTTACTCTGCAACCCTGGATTTCTTTAAAATGGGGTATTCACACTTATTCTTTCGAGAGAAAAATTGTACAGTGCATTCTCTGTGGAAGCTACACGCTTAGACATACAAGCAACATTAAAGCACATGGAGTTACAACGTGTTGTTTAGGAAAAACAAGATAATTTCTCAAAATGAGAAATTACTTCTCTTCCAGATTAAGTATTTCTAATATATTCATGGTTGTCTTAACACTGCCACACTGTATTTCCTTAAAATGTAGTATTTGCACATATTCTTCTGAAAGAAAACTGTACAGTGCATTCTCTGTGGAAGATACCCGCTTAGACATACATGCAACACCAAAGCAAATAGAGTTACAATGTGAAGTTTAGGAAGAACAAGATAATTTATCACAATGTGGGATTTCTTTTAGTCGCGATTAAGTATTTCTAATATATTCATGGTTGTCTTTACAATGCAAAACTGTATTTCCTTAAAATGTGGTATTCGCACATATTCTTCTGAGCGAAAACTTTACAGTTCATGCTCTTTGGAAGATACACGCTTTGACATACACCCAACACCAAAGCACATAGAGTTACAACATGTTGTTTAGGAAAAACAAGATAATTTCTCACAATGAGTGATTTCTTCCTGCTGCGATTCAGGATTTCTAAAACATTCGTGGTTGTATTTACTCTGCAACACTGTATTTTCTTAAAAAGTGGTATTCGAACATATTCTTCAGAGAGAAAATTGTGCAGTGCATTCTCTGTGGAAGATACACGCTTAGACATACACGTAACACCAAAGCACCTAGAGTTACAACGTGTTGTTTAGGAAAAACAAGACAATTTCGCACAATGAGTGATTTCTTCTTGTTGCGACTAAGGATTTCTAAAATATTCGTGGTTGTATTTACTCTGCAACACTGTATTTCCTTAAAAAGTGGTATTCGAACATATTCTTCAGAGAGAAAATTGTACAGTGCATTCTCTGTGGAAGATACATGCTTAGACATACTCGCAACACCAAAGCATATACAGTTACAGTGTGCTGTTTAGGAAAAACATGATTATTTGGCACAATGCAGGAAATCTTATCCTCGTGATTAAGGATTTCTAATACATTCGTGGTTGTCTTTACTCTGCATCCCTGTGTTTCCTTACAATGTGGTATTCGCAGATATTCTTTCAAGAGAAAATTGTACAGAGCATTCTCTGTGGAAGATACACGTTTAGACATACACACAACACCAAAGCAAACAGTTTTATAACATGTTGTTTAGGAACAACAATGATAATTTCACACAATGCGTGATTTTTTCTTGTCTTGATTAAATATTTCTAATATATTTGTGGCTGTCTTTACTCGGCAACAATGTATTTCCTTAAAATGTGGTATTCCCACATATTTATCAGAGAGAAAACTATACAGTGCATTCCTTGTCGAAGATACACGCTTAGATATACACGCAACACCAAAGCACATAGAGTTACAACGTGTTGTTTAGGAAAAACAAGATAATTTCGAAAAAAGAGGTATTTCTTCTAGTCCAGATTAAGTATTTCTAAAACATTCATGTTTGTCTTTACTCTGCAACCCTGTATTTCCTTAAAATGTGGTATTTGCACATACTTTTCAGAGAGAAAATTGTACAGTGCATTCTCTGTGGAAGATACACACTTGGAGATACACCCAACCCCAAAGCAAATAGAGCTACAACGTGTTGTTTAGGAAAAACAAGATAATTTCGCACAAAGAGGGATTTCTTCTTGTCCTGATTCAGTATTTCTAAAACTTTCATGCTGGTGTTTATTCTGAAACACTGTACTTCCTTAAAATATGGTATTCACACATATTCTTTCAAGAGAAAACTTTACAGTTTATTCTCTGTGGAAGATGCACGCTTTGACATACACGCAACATGAAAGCACATAGAGGTACAACGTGTATCTTAGGAAAAACAAGATAATTTCGCAAAATGAGGAATTTCTTCTCGTCCAGATTAAGTATTTCTAATACATTCATGGTTGTCGTTCCTCTGCAACACTGTATTTCCTTAAAATGTGGTATTCGCACATATACTTTCAAGAGAAAACTCTACAGTGCATTCTCTCGGGAAGATACATGCTTAGATATACACGAAACACGAAAACACATAGAGTTACAATGTGTGGTTTAAGAAAAACAAGATAATTTCTCAAAATGAGGGATTTCTTTTCGTCCAGATTACGTATTTCTAAAATATTCGTTGTTGTATTTACTTTGCTACCCTGTATTTCCTTAATGTGGTATTCGCCCATATTCTGAAGAGAGAAATTTGCACAGTGCATTCCTGTGGAAGATACAAGCTTAGACATACAGGCAGCACCAAAGCACATAGATTTACAACGTGTTGTTTAGGAAAAACAAGGTAATTTCGCATAATGCAGGATTTCTTCTCGTCCAGATTAAGTATTTCTAATACATTCGTGGTTGTCTTTAATCTGCAACACTGTATTGCCTTAAAATGTGGTATTCCCACATATACATTCAAGAGAAAACTGTACAGTGCCTTGTCTGTGGAAGAAACAAGCTTAGACATACATGCAACACCAAAGAACGTAGAGTTACAACGTATTGTTTAGGAAGAACAAGATAATTTAGCACAATGTGGGATTTCTTCTAGTCGCGATTAATTATTTCTAATATATTCGTGGTTGTTTTTACAATGCAACACTCTATTTCCTTAAAATGTAGTATTCGCACATATTCTTCTGAGCGAAAACTGTACAGTGCATTCTCTTTGGAAGATACACGCTTAGACATACACGCAACACCAAAGCACATAGAGTTACAACGTATTGTTTAGGAAAAACAAGATAATTTCACAAAAAGAGGTATTTCTTCTAGTCCAGATTAAGTATTTCTAAAACATTCATCTTTGTCTTTACTCTGCAACCCTGTATTTCCTTAAAATGTGGTATTTGCACATACTTTTCAGAGAGAAAATTGTACAGTGCATTCTCTGTGGAAGATACACACTTGGAGGTACCCACAACACCAAAGCAAATCGAGCTACATGTTGTTTAGGAAAAACAAGATAATTTCGAACCATGAGGGATTTCTTCTTGTCCTGATTCAGTATTTCTTTTTTTTCTTTTTTTTTATTATTCGATATAATTTATTTACATTTCAAATGATTTCCCCTTTTCTAGCCCCCCCCCCCCACTCCCCGAAAGTCCCGCAAACCCCCTTCTCTTCCCCTGTCCTCCCACCCACCCCTTCCCACTTCCCCGTTCTGGTTTTGCTGAATACTGTTTCACTGAGTCTTTCCAGAACCAGGGGCCACTCCTCCTTTCTTCTTGTACCTCATTTGATGCGTGGAATATGTTTTGGGTATTCCAGTTTTCTAGGTTAATATCCACTTATTAGTGAGTGCATACCATGATTCACCTTTTGAGTCTGGGTTACCTCACTTAGTATGATATTCTCTAGCTCCATCCATTTGCCTATGAATTTCATGAATTCATTGTTTCTAATGGCTGAATAGTACTCCATTGTGTAGATATACCACATTTTTTGCATCCACTCTTCTGTTGAGGGATACCTGGGTTCTTTCCAGCATCTGGAAATTACAAATAGGGCTGCTATGAACATAGTAGAACATGTATCCTTATTACATGGTGGGGAGTCTTCTGGGTATATGCCCAGGAGTGGTATAGCAGGATCTTCTGGAAGTAAGGTGCCCAGTTTTCGGAGGAACCGCCAGACTGATTTCCAGAGTGGTTGTACCGATTTGCAACCCCACCAGCAGTGGAGGAGTGTTCCTCTTTCTCCACACCCTCTCCAACACCTGCTGTCTCCTGAATTTTTAATCTTAGCCATTCTGACTGGTGTAAGATGAAATCTTAGGGTTGTTTTGATTTGCATTTCCCTAATGACTAATGAAGTTGAGCATTTTTTAAGATGTTTCTCCGCCATCCGAAGTTCTTCAGGTGAGAATTCTTTGTTTAACTCTGAACCCCATTTTTTAATAGGGTTGTTTGGTTTTCTGGAGTCTAACTTCTTGAGTTCTTTATATATATTGGATATTAGCCCTCTATCTGATGTAGGATTGGTGAAGATCTTTTCCCAATTTGTTGGTTGCCGATTCGTCCTCTTGATGGTGTCCTTTGCCTTACAGAAACTTTGTAATTTTATGAGGTCCCATTTGTCAATTCTTGCTCTTAGAGCATACGCTATTGGTGTTCTGTTCAGAAACTTTCTCCCTGTACCGATGTCCTCAAGGGTCTTCCCCAGTTTCTTTTCTATTAGCTTCAGAGTGTCTGGCTTTATGTGGAGGTCCTTGATCCATTTGGATTTGAGCTTAGTACAAGGAGACAAGGATGTATCAATTCGCATTCTTCTGCATGCTGACCTCCAGTTGAACCAGCACCATTTGTTGAAAAGGCTATCTTTTTTCCATTGGATGTTTTCAGCCTCTTTGTCGAGGATCAAGTGGCCATAGGTGTGTGGGTTCATTTATGGATCTTCAATCCTGTTCCATTGATCCTCCTGCCTGTCACTGTACCAATACCATGCAGTTTTTAACACTATTGCTCTGTAGTATTGCTTGAGGTCAGGGATACTGATTCCCCCAGATTTCCTTTTGTTGCTGAGAATAGTTTTAGCTATCCTGGGTTTTTTGTTGTTCCAGATGAATTTCATAATTACTCTTTCTAACTCTGTGAAGAATTGTGTTGGGATTTTGATGGGTATTGCATTGAATCTGTATAGTGCTTTAGGCAAAATGGCCATTTTAACTATATTGATTCTACCGATCCATGAGCATGGGAGGTTTTCCCATTTTTTGAGGTCTTCTTCCATTTCCTTCTTCAGAGTCTTGAAGTTCTTGTCATACAGATCTTTCACATGTTTGGTAAGAGTCACCTCAAGATACTTTATACTGTTTGTGGCTATTGTGAAGGGGGTCATTTCCCTAATTTCTTTCTCAGCCTGCTTATCCTTTGAGTATAGGAAGGCCACTGATTTGCTTGAGTTGATTTTATAACCTGCCACTTTGCTGAAGTTGTTTATCAGCTGTAGGAGCTCTCCAGTGGAGTTCTTTGGGTCACTTAGGTAGACGATCATGTCGTCTGCAAATAATGATAGTTTGACTTCTTCCTTTCCAATTTGTATCCCTTTGACCTCCTTATGTTGTCGAATTGCCCGAGCTAGTACCTCAAGTACAATATTGAAAAGATAAGGAGAAAGGGGGCAGCCTTGTCTGGTCCCTGATTTCAGTGGGATTGCTTCAAGTTTCTCTCCATTTAGTTTGATGCTGGCTACCGGTTTGCTGTATATTGCTTTTACTATGTTTAGGTATGGGCCTTGAATTCCTGTTCTCTCCAAGACTTCAAGCATGAAGGGATGCTGAATTTTGTCAAATGCTTTTTCAGCATCCAATGAAATGACCATGTGGTTTTGTTCTTTGAGTTTGTTTATGTAGTGGATTGTATTGATGGATTTCCGTATATTGAACCAACCCTGCATTCCCGGGATAAAGCCTACTTGATCATGGTGGATCATCATTTTGATGTGTTCTTGGATTCGGTTGGCAAGAATTTTATTGAGTATTTTTGCATCGATGTTCATAAGGAAAATTGGTCTGAAGTTCTCTTTCTTTGTTGGATCTTTGTGTGGCTTTGGTATCAGCGTAATTGTGGCTTCGTAGAAGGAATTGGGTAGTGTTCCTTCTGTTTCTATTTTGTGGAATAGTTTGAAGAGTATTGGTGTTAACTCTTCTTTGAGGGTCTGGTAGAATTCTGCACTGAAGCCATCTGGTCATGTGCTTTTTTTGGTTGGAAGACTTTCTATGACTCCTTCTATTTCTTTAGGCATTATGGGACTGTTTAGATGGTCTAGTTGGTCCTGACTTAATTTTGGTATTTGGTATCTGTCAAGGAAATTGTCCATTTCCTCCAGATTCTCCAGTTGTGTTGAGTATAGGCTCTTGTAGTAGGATCTGATGAGTTTTTGGATTTCCTCAGTTTCCGTTGTTATATCTCCCTTTTCATTTCTAAGTTTGTTAATTTGGATACTTTCTCTGTGCCCTTTGGTCATTCTGGCTAAGGGTTTATCTATCTTGTTGATTTTCTCAAAGAACCAGCTCCTGGTATTGTTGATTTTTTGTATGGTTCTCTTTGTTTCTACTTGATTGATTTCGGCCATGAGTTTGATGATTTCCTGCCTTCTACTCCTCCTGGGCGAAATAGCTTCTTTTTGTTCTAGGGCTTTCAGGTGTGTCATTAAGCTGGTAATGTATGCTCTCTCCATTTTCTTTTTGGAGGCACTCAGGGCTATGAGTTTTCCTCTTAGCACTGCTTTCATTGTGTCCCATAGATTTGGGTATGTTGTGTTTTCATTTTCATTGTGTTCTAAAAAGTCTTTAATTTCTTTCTTTATTTTTTCCTTGACCAAGGTATCATTGAGTAGAGTATTGTTCAGTTTCCACGTGTATGTGGGTTTTCTGTTGTTTCTGTTGCTATTGAAGACCACTTTTACTGCATAGTGATCAGATAGGAGGCATGGGATTAGTTCTATCTTCTTATATTTGTTGAGGTCTGTCTTTTGACCAATTATATGGTCGATTTTGGAGAAGGTACCATGAGGTGCTGAGAAAAAGGTATATTCTTTTGTTTTAGGATAGAATGTTCTATATATATCTGTTAAATCTAATTGGTCCAAAGCTTCAATTAGTTTCATTGTGTCCCTGTTTAGTTTCTGTTTTCCTGATCGGTCCATTGAGGAAAGTGCAGTGTTGAAGTCACCCACAATTATTGTGTTAGTTGCAATGTGTGCTTTTAGTTTTAATAAAGTTTCTTTTATGAAAGAGGGTGCCCTTGCATTTGGGGCATAGATGTTCAGGATTGACAGTTCTTCTTTTTGTATTTTTCCTTTGACCAGCAAGAAGTGTCCCTCAGGGTCTCTTTTGATGACTTTGGGTTGAAAGTCAATTTTATCTGATATTAAAATGGCTACTCCAGCTTGTTTCCTGAGACCATTTGCTTGTAAAATTGTCTTCCAGCCTTTTACTCTAAGGTAGTGTTTGTCTTTGACCCTGAGGTGTGTTTCCTGTAAGCAGCAAAATGTAGGGTCCTGTTTACGTATCCATTCAGTTAGTCTGTGTCTTTTTATTGGGGCATTAAGTCCATTGATGTTAAGAGATATTAAGGAATAGTGATTGTTACTTCCTATCATTTTTGACGTTATTTTTTAAATTTGAATGCTTAACTTCTTTTGGGTTTGATGAAAGGTTACTATCTTGCTTTTTCCAGGGTGAAGTTTCCCTCCTTGTATTGGTGTTGTCCTCCTATTATCCTTTTTAGGGCCGGGTTTGTGGATAGATATTGGGTAAACTTGGCTTTGTCATGAAATATCTTAGTTTCTCCATCTATGGTGATTGAGAGTTTTGCTGAATATAGTAGTTTTGGTTGGCATTTGTGTTCTCTTAGAGTCTGCATGAGATCTTCCCAGGACCTTCTAGCCTTCATAGTCTCAGGTGAAAAATCTGCTGTGATTCTGATAGGTCTTCTTTTATATGTTACTTGGCCTTTTTCTCTTACTGCCTTTAGTATTCTTTCTTTGTTTAGAACATTTGGTGTCTTGATTATTATGTGACGGGAAGTATTTCTGTTCTGGTCCAGTCTGTTTGGAGTTCTGTAGGCTTCTTGTATATTCATGGGC